>NW_028261389.1:55106618-55164118 GCF_051295495.1 Thamnophis sirtalis | reverse complement strand
TAATTAGCCAATAATATGCAAGAGAAAAAGTAATATGGTGCGACTAAGAAAGGTGTTGATGATTGAGTGCTCACACTGTAATTAGTGTGTCAGGCCCTCATTTCTCTGCCAAGCCTCAGCTATTAATTGCACCAAATTAGAAAACTATATCAGAGGCAGAATTATTCTTTCACTTGTCATTTTGAGAGAGGGAATTCATTCCATTCAAGAGGCAGGTTAAAAAGAGGGGAAGCAGATACTAATCTGCTTATGTCATGTAAATAAATGTTCCTGCCCTATCGTAAGAGACTTGCCTAGACATTCTTTTAAAACAGCTGGCTCTGATACACACATTCTCTTTCACAGACACACACACACACACACACAGACAGACACACAGGTTACCTTCCAAGTGGCTGCATTGCGCCTGAAATAAGCAAATGTCCGTGTAAACCAGCTATAAATTTCATTGAGTGTTAACTGCCTGTCACTTGATTCCATGATAGCCTGAAATGAGACAAGATACAGACTGATACAAAATAATGGTTTCTTAACAAGCTTAGACAGTATTCCGTTCTCTAGCAAGCCTTCACATGTTCTAATGTAATCAACAAAAGTTTTATTTTCTTTCACCTTACCTGCCTTATGAGAGTTGCATACGTAAACGGAGGTCTGACATCTGCATTTTTATAAAACTCATAGTTTGGGGCAATTTCTGTTTAAAAAATGGAAACGTGTTGTTATTGGTGTGAACAGGCACAATCCAGGGCACTGATAAAAAGGGTTAGCTGCACTTCAGAACATTTGTGAAATATTTGCATTGATATTAGCATTCACTACCAAGGTCAGGCCATTTTTAATGTATTAATCAGAGTATATTCTTATGTGACGTGGCATGTTTCATATCCTTCATTCCAGCCCTACCACAGTCATGAAATAACAGCTATTTAAAAATCAGTCAGAAAACTCTATAACCACTTTCCTTCAAAGATTATTGATAAACCAGCAAACTCTCCTCTGAAGTCATATATAGATGTTCAGATACTAAGCATGATTTTATATATTAAAGAAAATAAAGCATCTCTTGGACTTCCCAGATCTTGTTCTCTAAATGCCTCTATGGATGTTTAAGATACTTAAACACTTACCTGATGACATGGGAATGTTGTATTTATCTGAATGTCGCCTTCGAATGGCTCCCACACTGGGTATGCTGGCAGGGGTGATGACTGAGGGTCCCTGGGTAATTGGAGTAATTGGGGCTGTTGGAGTAGTAGGTGTTTGAGGTAAACTCTGAGGAGATGTTTCCAATATGTTCTTTGACATGGTGACAGTGGACACCAGATTTAACTACAGAAAAGAAGCCAGAGGAAGTTACATGAAGAAGAAGAAAAAGCAGGGAGAAGTATTTAAATGGTTTGACAGATGAGAAAAGAATTTTCTACGGCTATGTAGCCACTAATAAGCTGCAAAAGGAAGAAGCCAAGCTCAGCTAATTACAGGATGAAACTGCATAATAAAAACTATAATTAAGGGATGCTCTAATCTGCAGTAATGTCAGGACGATTCTGCTAGTCCTACTGGACTTGGCTCAACAGCCTACCCCTACAGTCTCCTGTAGTTTATTACTGACAGGCTCTTTTGCAGGGCAGGCTGGTCCCTGGTTGATGCCCCAGGATGAGAACCCAGAAGTGTTTTTGCTTTTGGCCAAAGTGTCTCAAAATAAGTTCCTATTGTGATGCTGCTGGATTTCCTTTCTTCAGTCCCAAATCTCAGCTGAGAGGCTCCAGCCAGCTGGAAAATTTTACACTGACCTTTAGTCTCCTTGCTAATTTGGTGGAATGGTAATGACATTACTACATATTCAAACAAAATTGTCTTAATTGCAAATTAGCCAGAGGAGGCTGAAAATTTTCAAATTAAATCTGATTGGAGATGGAGAGAGGGAAATGGAATTTCTTCACTAACAATCATTTGTGGCATGTGTTAACAAATATAATGAAATGTCAAGTTTGCCAATTCCTCTGGAAGTATCATTTTCAATTTATGATTACAGTGTCACTTATGGTTGATGTACCCTAGAAAGAGGATGTCAGAATGGGGAGAAAAAAAGGAAGGTGAAAATATATGCAAGCTGTTTAACAGTGTGCCCTTCATTACACCCCCAGCAAGAAAAGCCTTGCTACTCATTATCAAAAATGCATATTAACTCTGTCATATTTACCATACATCTTTTGTCATAAATAGCATCCAATTAGCAAAATGGATAATCATGGCAGTAACCCCCCCCCCGCAAAAAAAAATCTGCCTTATCCTTGGTTGATTCCAATCAAAGCTACAATGATTTTATACAGTATCTTTCAATATGCAGAACTTAAACATGGCTTATTGAAATTATAGAAAGAGCACTATCTATCGGGATATTATGCATTATCTAGCACTAAAATGAATAGAAATTGGGCAGTAAGTGTGCCTTGATTGACTAAACAGAGCTGACTTGGTTTTTATTCCTAATCTAGTAATACCTGCTTTTCAGGACCCAAATACACTTAAGATAGACTGCTTTTCAATGGCATGCAGCATTGATTGATCTTTCTTTGTGGATTTGTTTTACACATCTAGTCAGTAGAGAGATTTGTTAGGGAAACAAAAATTAACATATGCCAGCTAATTGTTTGGCTTTCTTGGGCAGCAGCCAGCAAAAGAGCATTAGCAGTATAATAATAACGACTGGTGCCCTCAAGGCATCCCCGAGTGCATCTGTTCCTTATAAGTCACAAACTGTTTTTCTTTGTTAAGTACATATGGGGTGGAGGGAAGGAGTAAAATATAATGATTTTGCTCAATGCTGTCTTCTATACAGTGATGAAATGCCCAAGAGGTACAAAAGTATCTTTGATTTTGTGTAAGTTATAAATTGAAGCAATATCAATTGTTCTTGCTACTACATATCAAAGTAGTAGTATACTACATATACCACTACAAATTCTCAACTGACATGTCAATACTATATTTTATTTCATTTATCACACACACACACACACACTTTAAATTGATATCCCACTATTTCCCACCCTAAAATTTTTTATCACAATGAAAATAAAATAAAGTTCTATGGGAAGATTGTACATGCTGCCACCCTATTGATAAAGCACAGACAGGTTTGAAATGCTAGGGCTAGTATGTATGGTCAACCTCTATGTTTACAGTGTTATGGTAAGTTATTCTTCTATGGAAGCAATAATAAGCATGACATGTTTGTAGGCATGGAATCGTGAGCTGATAAAATAGAATTTATTATTAACTAAAGAAAAGCATGTAAAATGTAGGATGATCACTTAGCCACATCAGCTCATCTGAATATTTTCAAGGTTGGGTGAAACTTATTATTCAGGACTCGCAGCCATGATAACTTTGATTTTCATCCATCCATAGCATGGCCAAAAGGTACCATTTAATGAAGTACCATTCAGAGAGTAAATGGGGTCATATAATACACACTCCGGTTGCACCTTGTGTTCATGTACTGATAGCTGTTAAGGGTGTAGTGATGAACCAACAGAGCTCATTTTTTCTTGGTAATAAATTCATGCTATTAATAGTTATCAAATGTGTGGGCCGTCTTAACTGAATCACTGCACATGAGACCATAATTCTCTACTATCATATCAATTTCGAAGCTTCTTTTGTACAGTGTACATTTTAGGATTTTTTTGGTGGTATTTACCACTCTTCTCTCAAATCAATTTGAAGACAGTATTAGCTCACAACTTCAGATATCTCTAGTTCCAAAAGGAACTTTAAACTGTGCTTTCACTTTAAATTGCTAATCTAAGATTCTGTACTAATTGCCCACCATCAAACGCAATTAGCAATTCTTTCATGTGTGGTTTATGTAATGTAATACTTCAATTACATTATTCATTCAGGTTCTGTTTTGGATTATAGGCTGAAAATTCTTTATTAGTGTAGATGTAACCATGCTGCTGGAGCTTTAAAAAAATTACTGATTGAATAATTAATTGGAAAAGAACAAGCTGCAGATTTCTGATGGATTTATGAGACAATTACTCTGTCATGTGAATATCTAACTTACAATATAGAAACAGTAGAAAAATAACTTGATTGTAATGAGACAGTCAAAACAGTAAATATGGGATAGTTCTAAAATTTGTAATGAATTCACTCATTGACATTAAAATAATTATATGACGCAAAAGTATTTTCCACACATTTTCTACACTATTAAGAAATATTTGGGAGCCAAGCGAAGATACTAAAAACTAACAAAAACAATCCTTTGAAAAAAAATGAAAAAGTGGACATATTTAGTACTATAGTGCAAACGTATACTTAAGGCAATAAACAGTCAATTATGGAAAACAACACAAATGTTGAAGACTCACATACATACAATATATAAAAATGCTACCAATCACCAAAAACCCAAAGGGTCCATCAAGTTATAAATCACAGTTTGGGAGGTGAAAAAGTCCAAAGAATCATTCTATGGCAGAAGATAGATGAAGAAAATGTTAATTCTGATTATTGATGGTGGTCCTGATTTCTGTTCTTCATATCTGATAATTTTAAGAATATGCTTTGAAACTAAGTGTTTGAAATGTGCAGTTTTTTTGGGAAATTACAAACATGGCTCTTCCATTGTTTTAAGGAATTTTTAGGAGGCTATGATGTACAGGAATGTTTTTGTAATTGTATGCTGTTTTTCTCTATTTTTTTTCCAAAGATTATTTGCTACATAGAACCTTGAATCATGGAAGTGACATCTTTTTTGCAGACCAGAAATGGACAAAGTATTCCAAAGTTGTCTCATTAGAATTAATTTTTATCAAATTATAGGAAGCAAGCTGTGTAGCCTGACATATATCGCGATGTATATATAACTTGCAAATATATTTTAGAAGGCTATTGAAAAAGACTCCATATTTTAATCCATTATTAGTTCTAATTCAGAAACAGGTAGTGATATATCAGTAACTCACACCTTTATCAAAAGTGGAATAGATACCTACTGTGACATTGCTGATATCAGATGAACAATTTGCTTCTCTCCATCGACAAAAATATTACAAAACGCAATGTCTTTTCTGATGGATATTTTAAATGACAGGGTAAGCTAGAGCATCAACCCATGTACTTATATAGCCTTGTGTTAGGCTGCTATTCTAACTTTTTCTTTACTACTTCTGTGTCAGCTGAACTTCAGGTCTTTCAAAACAGCTTTCTTTTTAATATTGGTGAGTCTATTTCAAAAATGATATTCTTTCTAGCTTCAGCAGAAAGTGAGTGATTTGTGCACTTACAGGTGTGCTTGTTTAGTGTCCCCTATGGCACATATTGGACAGATTTTGTAAAAGATAGCATTACTTTTAAAGAAACATGCAATTTGACAAGCGATTGCATTTTATCTTCATTTTATTGCCATATTTTTCATCACACTTATTGTTTTCCAACTGTCAGTAAATTGCTCATTTTCTTAGTCTATTACATTTGTAGACCTATTTACTGTTTATAAAGCAATATGCACTTACAGGTTTTGGAGATGGCTTGGGCTCTGAAGGTCGCATGTGCAAGTGGGTCATCATTGCCTGAAGACGTTCGCGTTCTTTAGAAAGCTGTTAAAGAAAGAGTAAGATCAGAAGCGTTTTAGAAATGACTAATAACAGCTATTTTGTTTCATGTGATACATCTTATCTTGGAGACTGCTATGGAGTAATGTTCCTGCATATCAAAGCCTCTATGGTCAATGAAAACTTTTATAGAAAGGGGACTTGGATTTTCAGGAGTGGAGGGAGAGAAAGAAAGAAGAAAGCTGTATAGCTTTTGCCATGTTTAAAAGGTCAGAGAAAACAAATAATACTTCATCTTTTTGTCAATAAGAGAATTGAGGTCATTACAGACTCAACAGTAGCAAGTTATTAGGTCTGTAAATTAGGTGGCCCACAGTGTCTCTGTACAGTCCTATGGACACTATTAGCAATGGGCTAGCGCCAACAGCTGTGAAGAGGTGAAGGGTCCTCATAGCATGGTGCCTGCCAGGACTGTCTATACTTTTCATCCATTCCCATGAGGTTCAGTTAGTGCCCCCTGCAATCTACCATAATCAATCTAATTCAATAGAGTGACAGGGACTAGGCAGTGTGAAATGTTGAACTCTGCCACTAAACTGACATCAACAATGTTCTAGGTCTCATTACAACATATGGACCTTACTTTTTTACAGTCATACAAAAGAGATGGGAGGGAAAAACTCATAATTGGTCATCCTGAAAGCAGAAACGTCCATTGAGACTTTTATATCACAACATAATATTTGTAAATGTAAATTGCACCTCAAAAAAACATACAAACACACACACACCCCTGAGGATTTGGTTGGGTAAATAAAGCAAAGTCCCCGTATATAAAATGAAAGAGGATGACACTACAATTATTTCATTTCCCACTGTTTAATTTTCAGGCAAAAAGAAAAAGAAAAAAGAATCCAAACCATGCATGTTTTAGAAACAAAACAAAAACCCACAGCCCCAAATCTATACAACCCATGCTTGTATTATATGAGACTTTTCCATTGAATGACAGCTATCACTTTTGCAGAATGACCATAAAATGTAAAATGGTAACAGTAAAACACTTTAGGGCTATAAAGGAAGACATCCTTTAAATAGATTACAGTTTAATTGGTCTGTGCTAAAAAGAATATTAAATATAATTCTGCTAGAGCTTATTTTGGTCCAAAACATATTTTTTACATGGACTAAACATGTGATTCCCAAATTTAAGTCTTTATTATTTTATTGGATCCTGTTAACTATCATGTGCCTTATGTCTGGTGGCGTTCTCTCCAACTATACCAAATGAAAAATTTCTCGTAATTTGTCTTTCCATTCCTCAACCAATCTCCCGAATTATTGAATCTATATGTAAAAGTATGATTCTGAGAGCTGATTTACATTAGCCATTTTAGGAATGATAATGTTGGGGTGATGGTGGTTTAGAGAGCATCTACACTATTCTTACATGGCCAAAAGTACATTATACTAAGAACCATCATATACTAAGATAAAATCAAAGCCATTATGTGAATTAGGAGCAAAATTTCTGGAGTCTAAAAATATGACCTTATGAATCTCTAAACACATATTTTCATAACTACAATATATGGCATGAAGAAGCAGCTTGTAGACTTGTCTACAAGGTCTTAAGAATTTTGATCATCACTAGAATGTACAGATAGTACAGAGAAATTTTAAAATTGAATGTTTAGTTTCAGATGGGTGATGTTATTGGCATATATTTATGATGTTATGTTTATGAACTGTTGCTTTAAAAGGTAGTTGAGAATTTATATGAATACAAATGATATAGAAAATAAGTTAATCCAGTCTTGACTTGTCACTTACAGATATCCCATTTCCTAAAGGCACAATTATCAATAAAGGTTAAAAAAATGATAGTTAAAAATATTTTTTAACATAAATGAAATCATTCCTCATAAGTGCTTATTTAGAAAAAAACACTCCCTGAATTCAGTAACTCTTTTCTGAGTAGATGTTTAAATTGCATTGCTTAGGATAGTTAATTAGTATTTAATTTAATTTATTTCAAAACATACATGTAGATATTAAAACATGTTCATAAATGTATACATAATTCCATAAGAAATTAAGACAATTTTCTCAAGGAAAAATATATTTAGAATATGGATATATTTTCAAACCTGTATTTCTAATTGTTGGACCACCTGCATTTGCACCCGACACTGAGCAGTGCTTCGGTCATCCAATGCATGTTCATTATTAAGGTGCCTAGTAAAAGAAGAAATAATTAAAATAATTAGAACTTTAGGTAGAAGTTGATAACCTTCTCAATCCTACTGCTTCTCTTTCTCTCTGTGTATGTTCTGTAAACACAATTCTTATGTCAGAAAACAAGTTACTGAAACCCAGTTTAAATCTAAACTGCTGTAACAGGCATAATATAACTACCTTGCAAGAAACTTCACTATTTTCCCTAATGGAATTCACTGCAAAGTAGTTTGGAAAATGCAACTGAGCAGTCTTGGTCCTGGCTATAAGATATGATCAGAGACACAAGAAAATGGTGCACAAAGGTACAATGACAAAGGAAACAAATTTAACACTTATTTTATAAAAGAGCTAGTTCATGGGATATGTATAATAGGAGTAAAGTAACATCACATGTGTTGTGATGGTACAAATGGTAATAATTATAATGGCAAATTCATATCATATATGTGACATAATGTAATTTTGACTTTTACTCAGATGCCTATATAACTTTTACCTCCCAGTTGTGAAGGGATAGACATGTCTAAACAAATATGCCTAAAAGTTTAACCACACATCTTTTTATGATTTGAGTACATTTATTAAATCCGAACTTTCCCTTCTCTGCCATATGAGAAGAGCACATTTTGGTAATAATATTTGGGTATTGTCAATGAAAACTGGTACACTTATGTCTACCTTTCAACACACATAGCCTGTGAATTTAGCAAAAATGAATTTCTGGATGAGCAATGCAAAAGACAAAGGATACAGAATTGGAAAATGGTGAAGTATAGATGAAATAATGCAAATAAAACACAAATGTGATCACTACAAATTTGTTTGGGTTAAACTTTATTAAAGGGATCACATTATGTATGACAATATATTTAGCAAGCCATTATTTACTTATTCAGGGAAAATATTCTGCTTGATAAGGCAACTTGCGCTTTCTACACCTATATCTTCATATATAAGTGAAAACTTCCTAACTTCCAGTCCTAGGGGAAAAAAAAATATAAGCACCTATGTTTCTTACCAAGCTTACCAAATAGTTGATTGAACAGGACATTCATTTTTAAAGAAAAGTAAGTGACCTGTTTTAAGTTTTCAAGATTATTTCACTTTTTAAAACAATTCTAAGCAGTATAATTGAAGGAGATATGTTGCTTCCAGAAGAACCATCTGAAAAAGAATGTATGGATGAGTTTTTTGTTTGATTACTCTTGATTTAAATGACTGATATCAAAATTACAGTAAGAAGCTGATGTATTAATTAGCTATGTGACACATCAGAGAATTCTGCTCTGCAAAGATATTTTAAAACTATCTCTATGATATATTATTGCAATTAGGTTGTAGCAGTTGGGATAGTTAATTTGATTCCAACCTCAATTATTCACCATTTCCAAATAATTATGCATTATAACTTGAATCTAATAAACAGGGAGGAGTTTTTAACTAACAATAAGTGAAAAGATGAAGTACTTGTACGGATGAGAAACTATTGCTCTAATAAGAAATATGTTTCATGCTATTGAATGTACACTGGTGGAAGACATATTGGCGTTATCTCTATTTACAGGATATGATTGTAGTCAACATTCCTAAGTAACTATCAGCACTTAAATTATATAAGCATAGAATGAAAACTTTGCTATCATTGGAAGGAATGTGGAAAAAGTATGTCATGTGAACACAATGTATTACAAAGCAATGAAAAAGAAACAAAAATTACTCTATTAAATTATATCCTAATATCAGTATTTCCTTTTTTGATTTAGATTTCATAATAGCTTCTTTTATATGCTTTCAAACTCTTAATTACAATGAAATTTCTTTATGCACACATTGGTTTATAATGGTGTACTCGTTAGCAAACAATGACATAAGGCACATTGATAGCAAGCAGCCTAGGGTTTTGAATGTAGTATTAGACTTGGATAAGAAAGATGCTTATTTATTTATAAAATTTATACGATTGGCTGCCCATCTAACCACATGGTTGTATGTATGTATGTATGTATGTATGTATGTATGTATGTGTATAAGTGTATATGTATGTATGTATGTATGTATATACATACATACACATACATACAGTACACACACACACACACACACACACACACACACACTCATCCCAACTGCTAAAATCCAATTACAGATTGGAAGGGCGGGCATAGGATGGGGGGAAGATGGGACCTGTTGTTAATTGATCAAACACCTTCACTGTGATGCTTTCCCATTGGAGCCCTAAGGTAACTGGCAGAGCCACAAGTTTAGGCTCTTACAGAAGGTCAGGAAGAGCTGATCTCACATTGGGGGTGTAGAGAGCAAAATGTTCTAAAAGGCAGGTACAACAACAGAGAAGGCCCTTCTCCTGCACCCTGCTAGTTGGAATAATCAGGCCAACAGGGCCTGCACTATGCCTACTCTGCTGGCATGGGTGGGTTGGGTCAATCCTAGTGGGATGAAATGGTTCCTTAAGTAGCCTGGACCAAACTAGTGAACAACCTGAATTTGTGCAAAGACTTTCCTGGCCGTGACTGCCACCTGCGCTTCAAACAGGAGTCACAAGTTCAGAAGACTTAATTTCAGGGTCTCCTGTACCCAAAGCTATTTGGTCTTGTCAGGGTTCAGTTGAAGCCTGTTGTCTCCCACAGCATCCAAATACTGTAAGACAGCAGCCACACCCTCATTGTGTCACCAGGAGTGGAAATATGGAGTTGGGTATCATCAGCATACTGCAGATACCTCAACCCACAGCGATGGATGATCTCACCCAGCAGTTTCATGTAGATGTTAAAAAGGAGTGGAGAGCGTACCAAGTAGTATGGCATGCTACAGGATAGTGTCCAAGGGCTGGATCTCTCAACTCCTATTAACACCGATTGGAACTAGCCTTGGTGTAAGGAGCTGAACCAGAGCAAAACTATCACACAGCACTAGCTCCCATAGCAGACCCAAAAGAAAACCATGGTTGATGGTATCAAATACCGATGCACTACTCCAGGGATGTCAAACTCAGTTTCATTGAGGGACGGATCAGCATTTTGGTTGTCCTCTGGGGGCCGGGGGGAAGGGGCATGGCCAGGGAGGTTGCGGCTCACTGAGCGTGGCCTGGGTGCATGGCCAGCTTGCCATTACTCATGTGGGTGGTACCTGTGGGGACTGGGCAAGGTTGCGGAAGGAATCCAGGGGCTTCTGGTACGTGGGGGAGTAGCTGGGAGGCTCCTCCCATGGGATGAGGTGAGGCAAGGCAGGGGATGGAGCAGCTACAGCCGGTATGTCTTCAACTGCTTTCGACATCACTCAGTTTCCCACCCCACTCTTATCAAGCTGGTCTTGTCTGGTGGGGGGATTGCCTTCTGCCTTCTCCACCATGTCACAAACAGGGATTAACCACCCCCACTGTCAAAGTAAATCCCAGGTTTTGTTTGGAGGAGGAGGAGGAGCAGGGAGAATAAAGAGGGAAAGCAGCCGAGCGCCAGCCAAGCACTGAAGCACAGGGCTGCCAGCCCTGGTATAACTCTCCGAGGTTGGATCGGATTGCTCTCTCTCACACACTCTTCTTTCTCTTTATCTTTCTCTTTCTCCCTCCCTCCTTCCCCCCCATCTCTCTCTCTGCGGCAGCAGTGGTGGCATTTCAGTACCTGGTGAGTGGGTCGCTTTTCCCTCGGCCACTTTACCTCTTTCTTCTCTCCAATCCTCCTCCTCCTTCAGACAAAAGCCATGCTCTCGCTCTCTCACCCCACTTCATGGCTATGGCACCAGCCATTTCTCCATGGCAGCTTGCATTTAATCCATCCTCCACCACCCCACCACCTTGCTTGGTTTGCCTTCATTCTTTGATGCCTCTTCCCCTTGCTCGCCACCGTAGCGAGTGGGAGGCTGAGCAACACACTGGTGCGGTGGCCACAAAGCGAGGTAGAAGCAGGGTAGAAGATGAAATGAGGCTGTGGAAGGGTGGAAGATGAAGAGGCAAAGAGTGCGAAGCTGCCCCATGCATCAGCTTACCTCAGGTCACCCATGCCAAACCCTCTCCCCCACCCTGAAGGTAGCCACACCCCTTCACTAACCTGTTTTCCAGTTCTGTTTCCTGCCGCTGCGTGCATGGCAACAAAAGTAGTCTGTGGGACTATGGTAAAAAAAATACTTCACACCTTCCCACTTCTCACGAAAAGAAAGATCTTGTGAAGTTGGAAGATCTGAACTATTTTTTTGCATAGTCCCACAGACTATTTTATTGCGCTGCACGTGGCAGTGGCGAACTGAGCCTGTGTGCACATGTGCCTGCCTACTCCTGTGCATGTGGCCACCCACTGGGATGGTGTGGGTTGGGCTAGCCTTTACAATTACAAGGATGGCCGCACAGGCCAGATCTAACTTCATTGATGGCCTTGAGTTGCACTACCCCATCCTGGTTTCATCAAATATTATTGACAAGCGCAACCAGTGCATTTCCATCCCATAATCAGGCCTGAATCCTGACTGAAAGGGGTCCAGATAATCCATTTCATCCAGAACCATCTGAAGCTGCCAGATACCACCTTTCCACAACTTTTCCACAAAAGTGGAGGTAGAAAACTGGATGAAAGCTATTCATGTAGATAGGATCCAGTGATTTTTTTTAAGGAGGGGGCAAACTAGCTTCCAGAAATGTCCCCTCTTCTAGTGACACATTAATCACTGCCAGGACCCTCTTGCTAGTCTTCATCCTGGAGGCTTTCACCATTCAAGAGGGACAAAGAGCTAACTGAAAGGTAGTGGCACTGACAGCATCAGGGCCAATAGGATCACACAGTTCCAGATAATTGGGCAAGACCTTTCCCCAGGCATCTCATATGGACTATCTCCACAGAGATCCAACTTGGAACTTTTTAATCACTGATCATGGCACTGCAGATGATTACCCAAGCTTCACTGATCCAGGAGAGTGACCCAAAACGGCTGCTGGGTGAGGATCAGTGGTGGGTTTCAAAATTTTTTAGAACCTCTTCTGTAGATGTGGCCTGCTTTGTGGGAGTGACTTGCTGGCCATGTGACTGGGTGGGAGTGGCTTGCCAGCCATGTGACTGGGTGGGTGTGGTCAACTTGTAAAATGTGGTGAAACTCACTTAACAACGCTCTTGCTTAGCAACCAAAATGTTGGCTCAGAAACTCTGGCATTGAAGTGTGCAAATCTTAAAGCTGTCAAGTTACAAGACCCTTGCACCCCTAACCCTTTGAAAAAAAAACCAGGGGTGTTTACTTGACAGCTTTAAGACTTGTGGACTTCAACTCCCAGAATCCTTCCTCTTGCTCTTCATCTTGTGTGGACGTGGGGGGGGGAGGGAGCTGGAACCGGTTCTAAATGGCACTGTAGATTTGTGGAACGTCTTCTATAGAAGAGGTTAGAACTGGCAGGAACCCACCCCTGGTGAGGATGCAATAAGAGTGGAAAATAATGCTGTTTTGCCACTCTTACTGCCATGTGGTAGGCCTTAATAAGGTTCTAAATTGGCAGAGAAAAGGCAGGAGCAGTGAAGTTCAGCCAAACTACTCCAGAGGAAAGGGCCCCACCTGTCTCGATGGGCTGCACTGGAAGCTGGCTATTTATCATAGCAGACAGATGGAGGTGTTGCTGGGAAAACATGTTTGTTTTCTAGCTGTTTGTTTGATCATTGTGATTCCTGCTTCACTCTGGATTGACACCATGTTTGGAATTTTGCCTTTGAGATTCTGAACTTTTTTTTTGTCCCTTGAGCTCTCTTGGGTGTGGATTTAAGTTTTGCCTGGTGGATTTAAGTTTGTCTGGTGGAGTTATTTTGTTTGAGCAAAGCAATTTTCAAGTGCTTTGTGAACTATTGGGTCTTTGCTCTGTGGACTAACCTTGAACTGCTTGTGGGTAGACTTGATTGGGGCAGTTTTGTGGTTTTGGTGAAGGGAATTGCTGGGGAATATTAATAAACTTCCTAAACCAGTTACACGTGTGTGTGAGTGAAAGGAGCAGCAGAGATCTAATCCAAAGAAATAAACAGAAGTATGAGGTCAGGGAGTGTCTGCTTTAGAATTTACATGAGAAGCATAATAAAATTTAGCTTCATAGCTTCATTTGTCCAGTAGTATTTTCACAGCTAGGAAAATAATTTTGGCCCTATCATTACAACTTCGAAGATAATTAGATGATATTTATAGGAAAGATATCTGTAAGAAAAATTAGAAGTGCATGCTGAATGACTAACTGGAGTACTAGGTTTAGAGTTTGTTCTTAGTTTACCTCCAGTAGGAACCACTTACTTATAAAGCTAATTACAACAGATGCTGTTTTCAACACTCATTGTAAGCAAAAGCTACAAATGTTGCCTATAGTCAGACATAAGGAAATTTTGTATTCAGTTCTTATACATGTACACTACTTTGATATCTGTCTATATTACTGAATGCTTTTTGAAGTCTGAAGTAAAATTGTTGACGGAGAAGAAAAGATGAAAAGATGATCTCTCTAGGTAGTTTTCTGTTTGCTAGATAACAAATGTTATCTAGCATACATGGCTAGTATCGAACGCTTATTTATTTATTTATTTATTTATTGTTAACATTTATATGCCGCCCAATCCTGAAGGACTCTGGGCGGCTTACAAAAGAAGAAAAAGAGAAAGAAAGAAAAAAGAAACAATACAGTTTAAAAACACAAAGCCACATGCATTCATTCTAACCGGGGCTGGACCTCAATAATGAGGTCAACAGCCCCAGGCCTGCTGGAACAGCCAGGTTTTTACAGCTTTCCTGAAGGCCATGAGAGTGGGTATGGTCTGGATCTCTGGGGGTAGCTGATTCCAGAGAGTCGGAGCAGCCACAGAGAAGGCTCTCCTCCGGGGGCCTGCCAGCTGACACTGTCTGGCTGACGGCATCTGAAGGAGGCCCAATCTGTGGGATCTTACTGGCCGCTGGGAGGTATGTGGCAGTAGGCCGTCTCTAAGGTACGCTGGCCCTAAGCCATGTAGGGCTTTAAAGGTAATAACCAACACCTTGAATTGCATCCGGAGACCAATTGGTAGCCAGTGCAGCTCGCGGAGGACAGGTGTAATTGGAAGATATATGGGCTTATCGTACTTTATCTAGGATGCTCTGTGGATGATATTTTAACTTCTCAAGATCTTCCCTAAAAAGAGAATTTGAAGACTGAGTTGAAGTTGCTTAATACAAATCAAGAGATAGCCTTACTATATTTTTTTAATTTTGATGACAATTCCCCATCTCTTAAAGAAGTATTAATCACCTCCAAAATTCAGCTGCATACACATATTGCTGCTGCCAAAAGCCAGGAATGGCGTGGATCAAGCCAACAGTTCATGCCACTTCATCAAAATTAAGATCAGAAGTATCCCAGATCAGATTTCAAAATATAATCTCAATTAATTGACTAGACTGTGCTTCATAGGCATCAAAACATGAGCAAATATGAGTATTTTTATCTGCAAGAATATCACAAACATGTCACTGCAGCCTGAATATATAGCACAGATGCTAGATAAGAGTTTGCAAGTGCAGAGAACTACACTTGCTTCATTTCTCTCACCACAAAGGATATGCCCAAACATGAATATATACCTCTAATTGCTCATTTTCACTCTTTATCTAATTTAGGCTTTATAAGTCGAACTGTTTCTTCAATCATTTCATTTACTGGAACTTCTTGGTAAACAAAGATATCCCTGGCATGAGTAATTGCAGAGAACCTGCACAAGGACAATTTTGTCAGAACCCTAGTCATTTCCACATTTTAAAGATGGATTAGTTTTGAGATGGAATTGTCTGCCAGTTCACAGACAATTCTCAGTAACATAAAAAACTTTCTAAACATAGAGTTGTTCTGTGTGAAATGCCAGACTTGAGTCTTATTACAAATGAATTCACAAAGGCAAAAGTTTTGCAAAAGAGAAAAGTGACTTTCCTTCAGAGTGAATAATTATTAATTTTTTAATATGTAGAAAGTATTTATCTACATCTTCAACCTATCTTTTAAGATTAAGCACTAGCTAAAACAAATATCCATGAACAAACAGACAAAAATATATTTGTAGATATATCCAGTGCAAGAATATTAATATTTAATGATATAGATAATATTCTTAGATAGAAAGAGAACACAGATAATTAGTATAGAAGAGTATGTATTAATGAGTTCAAATGTTGCTAAATTTGTATACAGCATTCTATATTGGCATGAAATAAAAAGTAAGCAGCATAAATTTTATCTGGGTACAATTTGCTTTCAGTTACATTTTCAGATGACACTTAGCGAATTCCGTGAATGCCTATGTAATCTTGTACTCTTTTCATTTTACTATCTGGTGAGGAGAATCTAGGAATAAAACACTAAATAATAGATGCCATAGTGCAATTCAGAATACTACCGACTGGATTGGTACTTGGCTCAAGCCAGCTTCCATTGCAACTTCTGATTATTTAAAAAAGCTCTCTTCCCAAAGTCATTTTTGATAGAATCACAAGCAAGTTACTTTTCAACAACAAAAAATGCATAACAGAACTTAAAATAAAATTAAAACAGAAATTTATAACTGGAAAGTAACTTTCCACAATGCTTATATTCATAAAATTATTATTTTTTAAATGACACTTCACTTTGCGTAGAATTGTACAAAACATATTTAAACTAACTGGATGGTACTCAATTCTCTCTAGTTATCATCTTCCCCTAATGTATTTCAGATGCAATTTAAGGAGTCCATTAGTAAAGATTTCCTCTTCATATTATAGCAAAAATATGCTATTCAGTCACAGTATCTGAACATCTTATGAGATATTCAGGGTTTTTAAAAGTTCATTTATAGGAGTCCTGGATACAATACAAAACAATGTGCTGATACAATATTTGGAAAGCATCTGAACAGACAGAGAATACAGAAGATTAGTTGATAAAAAGACACTCTGCAATCAGTGAAATAGAATTTTCAGAGAGCTGAGGCAGTTTGACTTTCACATTTAGTGAACTTACTGTTATAATATATGGCACATAATAAAAACTGAAAAATGTTAAATCATGACTATTTATTAAATCAAATTTACATTTTCCTCCATGTACTTTTTTGTCTTCTTATTGCTATTTTGCACAATTTTATTATGATCTGCTGAAATGTCATGAGGTGATTTTTGGCCTCTTTTGGGGGGGTATTGGACAGTTTAATATGTTAAGTTTTTCACATGATCAAACAGAAACTGGATTATTTCTGAACACAACATTCTATTTAGAGTTTTATTTCTAAGTGCCATTTCAGCTCCAAGAACAGTTAGAAATTAAAACTGTTCATAGATAATAACAGTGCTGTTTATGCTCATCCTGGTGGGGATGGGCACCATGTGTTCAGAAAACTGAGTTGGAATCTGCTTCTGGCACATAGACTCATGTCTTCATTCTTCTGCAGGCAGTCTTTAAACCATGTGTGAAGATTTCCATACAATTAACTAACTACCAGCCAGGTTACAGAACAACTCTTTTAGCGTAAAAAAGGGTAGAAAAGTTGCTTTACTTATGAAGACCCTGGTTGGGTACTGATCAGTTTGAGAAATTGTCCATTCCCAAGCCTAGACTGCATTGGAAACTTTATCTGCCATTTCAGCAAGTAAAAGAGTAAATCATATTTTGTGAGATGGGCAGCTACATGAAAAAATTATGAATATGATGAACATGACAGGTAGACTTCCAAAAACAAACAAAAAAAGAAATATGCTATCTTTCTGAGAAATGGAAACCATCCACAAAACCTTGTTTTATTTGGTAATCTTTAGAAGTAAAATTGACAAGACTAGGAATTGCTTAGGCTGGCCTCAATTATTTTCACCATTTAGATGCAAAATGAGGAATTGGGATCTGCAGTACTATCAAGGAAGGATAGCAGATAAGAACAGCACTTCTTATTTCCAGGTTATGATGTTTCTAAACCAATGAAGCTACTATTAATACAGGACAGAAGTAGGGCCGTACAAAACTGTAGAGAATGAAATTCTTACTGGGCTATATAGAAACCAGGGATTAAATTAGAACTAATCAAAACATGTCTAATATGTATCTTTTAGCTTGGTAGCTTGTGAGAAAGAGTAGTCCAATGCAGTGAATGTGTAGTTTAAAAAACTGAAGTATGCTAAGCAGATATTTGATAATATACTTAAAAACATGGAAACACTAGACCAGTGATGGCTAACCTTTTCATTTCTGCGTGCCAAAAGCACACATGTGCAATGCAATGTGCATGTGGCCACCCCCATGCTCCCACCCACTTGCATGCATGTGTGAACCCTTGTGAAACCTGCCCCTGCGCATGCATGCATGAGCCCCGCATGTGCCCTGTCCCTGCGCATGGATGGTAGAAACCCAAAAACCAGCTGGCTGCGGGACGTGCATGCCTGGTGGAGTTGAGGTGACAGCTCACATGCCCGCAGAGAGCCTCTGTGTGCCACCTGTGGCATGCGTGCCATAGCAATAGCAATAGCAGTAGACTTATATACCGCTTCATAGGGCTTTCAGCCCTCTCTAAGCGGTTTACAGAGAGTCAGCATATTGCCCCCAACAATCTGGGTCCTCATTTTACCCACCTCGGAAGGATGGAAGGCTGAGTCAACCCTGAGCCGGTGAGATTTGAACCGCTGAACTGCTGATCTAGCAGTAGCCTGCAGTGCTGCATTTAACCACTGCGCCACCTCGGCTCATAGATTCACCATCATGGCACTAAACTATTATAATGGTGGCTGGGACCCATTTGGACAGGAATCTTTAGATACAAAATATGAGAACAGAGAGACTGAGTCTTCTCCTACCAATCATATTGCCCATTTAAACAGATAACCACAAGGGATTTTCAGTTTTGGAGAAAAAAAAAGGTATCCACACAGGCAATCTGAGCTCATGACATACAGACACAAATACTATATGCAAAATATATTTGCATGTAAGATTCTATTCCATCCCCATTCCTATCCATCTATTGCTAGTAATAGGCACACATGCAAAATCTTCACTTTTCTGGTTTGGGGCACAAATGTGTTTACATTTTAATTCCACTTCTTTTTAAAGAACTAAAAACCTGTAAAATGTTTGCATTTGTATATTAAAGTCTTTGAAAGACCTATTCCACTTATATGGGCTGCTTTTATTAGGCTAGCAATGGTAGAGTACAATAATACTCAATGAGGTTTTGTCTCGATTGAATTTTTCAGTAGAACACAAAAGAACCTTGCCATTAAAATAGTCTTTTATTCTCCCCTATGAAGGCGAAAGGTTTTTAAAGTGTTGTGATGTTCAGTAATGAGCTTCTATCTAAATTATCATTGGTGACAAACTCACAAAGCACTTTGAGGACACATAGTTATGAAATGCCAGAGCTGCCACTTTCTTTCTGTAATTATAGGCTAGCTTGCAAGCCTTCAGTGATCATTTATAGAACAGCCTCCAGTGGATTACTGAGAACTTGAAAACATATATACCTTTGCCACATTTCCCTTCTCCTTTCCTTACTATTGTTTATCAGTGATATGTAAAATAATGGGGCCTATTCATTTCCCCATCTTAATTATGTCAATCAAAGTACAAAAATAGCACTAGATATAAATACAATGCCAGTGGACTAAATAAATGGGATAGAAATTAACATTAAATTATGAATTTGTGGATTTATGACTATTTCATACTCAAATTATTCTCTTTTATGCTTTTATAACCAACCCAGGTACATATTGCTGTTCAAAAATTCCTTATGATTTATAAATCAAGAACAAGATAATACTGAAAAATGAGAGGATTGGTGGATTTTTTTCAGTCAATGCCTAATTGCTGTTTCAAAATGCATATGCAAAAGGACATTTCATTAATCATTTAATCATGTCCCTTGCAGGAAGTTGGAACTAATGTTGCAAATATTCTTTTCATATGAATGCTTCATAATGCTATCTTATGCATTTGATATATTGCATATGTCATAAATTATAGCTGCTTCAAAAAGAACCAAGTGGATTGTTATCCCCGAAGATGCTTTTTACAAAACCTTTATTAAGTCCCCCCCTCTCCAACTTATTGCTGGTTCTTTTTCACAGCTTCATTCTAGCCCCCAATAATGCTCTTTCTGATGGCAAAGGTCCGTAAATTACCCATGCAATCACCAACACCATTTCACAGACCTGTTCTACTTCTACTGGTCTGCTAACAAGGCGATTACACACAAATTACTGAAAGCCTATGAAATATTTAAATGCATTCTACTCTGCTATGCATTAATAAGAGCAAAGCAAGCACTGGAATTCTGGTGAGCTCCAGTCCCTAATGTCCCCTAATGAGCCTCTTACTGTGACTGCAGTTCAAACAGAGAGGTGAAGAAAAAAAATGCAAAGGGTGCCTTCAGAAAGGCAGCACTGAACAAACATTGTGTGAGGCAATTCTAATTTATGGGTCATTTTATAGGTATATTGATTTTTGTTTTCAAAATAGAATAAATGATGTGGTTGACTGATGTTCTTCAAAAACTGGAGGAATCTGTAGGTAATCTGCAAAAGTAGCACATGGAAAATATAAATATAAAGATGTTTTTTAAGGAAAGCATTAGGAAAACATTCTAGTATGATGAAAGAAAGAAAGAAAGAAAGAAAGAAAGATCCTCTTCCATTTGTATATTTTTTCATTATATTGATTTGAGGCACTAAATAGATGTCAACTTATCCTGCAATACAGCAAACTATTAAACCAATTTTAAAATGGGACTTTTAGATTTACTGCAAAATATAGCATTTCTAAAGTCAAAAAGGGAAATATTTCTGAATCTAAGAATGTTTTGGAAATTGTTTCACTTATACACACTGTAAATGGTATTTGATTTATTTTGCATCAATCTTTAATGTTTAAACAGTGCGAGGAGTTGAAATACCAAATGTATGTTCTATTACATGAATGTCAGTTTTCATTTAGTTGATTGTATTAGATGTCTTAGTTTTGAGGAATGATGGCACTGTCACTGAAAGACACAATTTTCTGACAACTTCAAAGAATGCCATTTTGAGGTCATATTTTGGGAACTAGACTACTTGCTTTCAGTCAAAGGAAGAAAACTACACAATAAGTTTAAAAGTGAATATAATATTTTTATCTCCTTTCATTCTCTCATTCACACACACACATACACACACACACACATATATATATTATTAATTCATAAATATTTGGATTAATATTAAAAAGAAGTCTGATGCCTAATTAAATTATATTGCTCTTCCCACTGAATTCAATTATTATACTTAGAAGACCTTGAAATCATTCGTGTTGGTAAGCTGCTCTATCTTTTTTACAGCATGACTTTTTCTCAACATTAACAATTCTGCCAATGTACAAAAAACATTTTGCCTGTCTCTGGATCATTTTTTGTTTTGCTAGTGTCTGCTGCATGCAGGTTAAAGAATGCTTGTGTCTGCTGCCTGGAATGCTATAGTGTAAACCCTTTGATTTAAACTTCTAAAAGCCAAATCCATCTACACTCAAACTGACTTAGGACCAATGGAATGATAATTAGTTTTGCAGACAAAATACACCAAAGTTTTGACATATATTATTACATTCTGACATTTATAAGACAGTAATGAAGAACTACTATTACATTCTTTTAGTGATCTTTGAGCTTCCTTGCTTGCTGACCAGCAAAATGGTTAGTTTCTGTCAGCACTCATTTTATAGTAAAATTCCAAAATAATTCTTAAACAGTTTTGGCAGTGTTTGAATCACTTTTCATTACACAATATTCCATTCATTCATTGTTCTTTCTGCAGTTCTGCAAGATTGTTTTCTGATCTAACCTCAAATTCTGATTTGCAGAATGGTTTTTCTTGGGGAAAAATCCTGAGCACATGAGTAAATGTAAATTTATACAACAAAACCTGAAAATCAACCAAATTTTCTTATGTATGTTCAAAAGCACAACATAACAATCAAGGATTATAACAGTTTGCCACCTTGTATATAACATATGAGTATGCATTTATATATATATACATGGGAAAAGACCCGAATACAACAAGACCAGCATACCTATATCTGGGAAAATCTACGAAAACACACACACACACACACACACACACACACACACACACATCCTTTTTAATCTTTACAAATAATTCAGGATGGCAAACATATACCTTTGCCCTCTTATTTTCCCCACAGTAACAACCCTGTGAAGCGAACTGGGCTGAGAGAGAGAGTGGCCCAGAGCCATCCGCTTTCATGGCTAAGGCAGGACTTGAACTCATGGTCTCTTGCTTTCTAGCCTTGTGCCTTAACCACAATTTATAAGCTGTCCATCTCCCTACCCAAAGCGACTCTGGTGGTTTAAAACAAAAACATATGTGGGCTTCAGAAATCCAGGTAACTATTAGATATATCAAACAGACAGAATTTTCTAAATTTCTGACATCTGCTGAGTCAACTTCGAATTGAACCTGGTCACAGCCATCTTTCTGTTGTTCAGTTGCCACACAGAGGCGGAAGGAGGTTGAAATGCATTATTAGACACAACAAAGAACGTTCTCCTGAGAACCAAGGTTGTATCTACTGGCAACAGCTAAGGTTGGGGAACGAGTGACTGAAGAGCCCGTCAATTAACCCATTTGGCCTACATATGTGTCCCAACTGTGACACTTGGGGATGGGGTTATTTCCTAGTTTAATTATACTGAAACCGTGGGAAAGATTTAGATTTGGTTTTCCATTGAAGCTGTGCCAATAGGATGTACTCATTAAAGAAGACCTTTGAGAAAGAGCGAAATCTCCAACTTATGATTTGCTTAGATTCATTAGTCAGAGCCTTGACACTGGGTTTTACAGCCTACCAAATAACGTGGCCCATTTAAGGCAACTAACTATATTGAAAATAATGGACAAGCATTAGTGATCTCAGAATTCTTGGGGAAAAATAACCTAAATATTTCAGTGTAGTAAAAAGTGCTTTGCTCAGAAGACAAGAAAAATGAAAATTTTATATTTTTATACTGTAGCTATAGATCATATTCAGAAAATTATTCTTTACTCCAGATCTTGCATTAAGTATGAGAAATAAAACTACCATTTTTAAAAGGGAAGCCTCTTTGAAATGACTTAGTACAACATTTTTTTATAATTATAAATAAAACTAAACCTGTTTTTAAGGAGGATACATGTACACACACACAATATAATAAACCAAGCATAAAACTATCCATTTAAATAGATCTTGTTTTTTTAAGTTAAGCTTACATTAGAAGTATCTATTAGGATATTTCTGAAAACAAAACTAGATTTGGACAGCATTCTTCATGAATATTTTATTTCAGTACAATATACTTGCATTGGATCTATTAATAAGTATCAAGCCGCAACTTATTGCATTCTTACAAAGAGTACATAGGAATAAGTCTTTGAAAAATGCTACCATTAGACATGTAATGCCCTATATAGCTAATGGATTGGAGAAAATGTAACTTGTTGTTTTGTCTTTAAATTGAAACTGAATTGATATGAAAGGGTTTTTAAAAATTAAAATGGGTCTTTGCAGTGAAAGAGATTAAGAGCAGATACAAGCAGATTCAGATGACTATAAAACATATCAACGTTTCAAAAAGAAAGATGAATTTTATGTCTTTTTAATTTTGGGTTTAAATCTAAGAAAAGCACAATAATGTACTTGAGGCTTTTTGGGGGGACCACAATGAATCCTATGATTTCTAGGTTGAAGACAGTCCACAATCGCTCTTTGACTTTGTAGATCAAGGTATGTGACAATGTAGAAAATTAAGCATTGATATAGCACATGGAAATGACATATACTGTACATTTGACCAGCCTATTTCAGAAGGCAGAAACTGATGTCAGGGGCGACAATTTCTTCTGATAATAGGCAGAAATAAATAGCAACAGTGATAAACAAGAAGGCACAGTTTATCATTAATCTAAAACCTATTATAATATATTATAATTATTAAACCAGAGTCTTACAAAATAACTGTAAAAGCAAATAACAAAGTAATTGTGAAAGGACCAAGCCAAACACTAATGTAAAATTACACTCTGGGTGGGTAGAAGTATTTATACAAATTAGTTTTTTTGGGTAAGAAAAAAAATAGAGCTAAGCCAGTTACAACTCTTTTATCAATTATGCTTAGAACAATATATGCAATATATGGGTTACTTTCAACTGGAATAATTTTCAGTAGCTTAATTAAATCCCAGAGGCAAACAGTATAACTTCTTTAATCTATAAACAAAAATATTACACATCATAATATTCTCCTAAAGTATTGTTCTAGAATTAACTCTTTAAAATAGAACTAAATCTTTTCCACTCACATAAAAAGGGTAAATTTTAAAAGAATGGCAAACGTAATTTGTCTTAAAATATATTAAGAAATATATGTATGTAAACTTGTAGGCATATGAAAATAACACTTGTTTCTAAAGCCATTATGAGCTGTACCTCTATGCTCTGCTGTTAAACCGCTGAGTCTATCCTCCATTGGCTTTATACCATTTGTAACATAGGGCTTTCTAACATTTCTACCAACATCCTGGCAACAAAGCAGTGCAATTTCAAATGAACTAATTAACTTAATTGTTGATGAAGCATGAAGCAGTTCATTGACCCTGTTAGTTGCACCATGACAACATAAGAGCATCAGCTTGTGAAGTTACTCATCTATATAAACCTACGTATAACTTTTCATTAGGATTCTTTGTTCACTAAAGCCCTGCATGACTGTTTTAGCAAACTGACTTTGTTTGTGTTCAGTCCTTTCACAGTATGCCGAAAGAAAATATAAGAAAGAGAATATAATTTTATAAAGATTGTAATTACACAAACTTTATAAAATTGTTAGATACTTTGCTCATAATTTTACTTTTCTCTGATGTTGCCCCTAATTTTAAATGTACACTCCTACATACATACATTCATGCTAAATGCAAACAAATATGCTGGATTTTCATTCTATACTTCATAGTATGACAAGATATAAAATTAAACAAAGGGTCAATATAAAAATATGATAATGTGGTGGGATGATAGAGAAACTGTAACTCTCTCATGCACATTTTATCTTCTCAAACACATTATTAAATGTTCAGAATTATGCTCTATGTTTTAGCTATACTTAATTTTTTTTTGCATCTGTACCAGTAAGGGATGATTCTAAGGAATAGTGGGCAGTCAAATTATAAATTTTCTACTAACTGACTTTTACAAAATGAATACAAAATATTTGTATTCAATATATGTAGCAAAATCTGTGGTATTTTGGTCAAGGTTTTTGCTACCCCTTCATATTTTTTGGGTTGAACATAATATTGCAACATTTCCTTGTGGAAAACTGGCATAGAAATTAACACTGAATGTATTTCACTTATGCTCCCAGTCTTCCAAAGGAAAAGAGGAATGCCTGTGAGTAAGGGCTCTGCATTCAAGGTTAAGAAGTAGTGCTCTCATGAAGCCTTGTTCCAAGTTGGTTGTTGTCTCAGAGTAAAGTTAATAGGAGCTTTGGTGGTTGAGTTCTATAAAGGTGCTGGAGCTCCCAGTAGCATTTCCAAGCCAGGAAACCAAAAAGGCAGCTGTTGCAGAATTACCAAAGCCTTGTCTCTTTACATGATATTAACACATGTACAAAAGGGCAAAATTTCAATCATGCTGCTGTGATGCGCAACTTAAGTTTGGGAGGGACCTTCCAAACACCTTTTTTTAGAAACTTAATAATAGAGTGTTCCGATAATGGAGATTTCTTTGAAAACTATGTTTAAGAACTGATGAATAAATTCAGGTTCGTAGTAAGAACAATGATTGTACATGCTAATTAAGCACCCTTATTTATTCCACCAAGATATCATCTATTGTACTGAATCCCATTCCCATCTAGAATGGGAATGGGAATGGGATTCAGTACATCTAGAATACCGCCTGAGGCCCAAAGGCCAATAGTTGTTCTATCTTTTGTAGGTAATATATTTGAATACAAGTTATTTTCTAGGAAAATTTCTGCAAAGAGGTAAGTTAAAAATCATGCTACTATTAATATTCGAGTTAAGATATTTGAATTAATATGAGTTAATGGAAGAGAAGCACCAAAGCATGTTGTAACCAGTTGATATACTTCTTTTTTTTCTCATGATAGACACCTGTGTTTTGTTTTGTTTTGTTTTCCTGCCTTGTCTCTTGTCGTTTTTGTCTTTTTTTGTATTATTTTTATTTTTTATTTTTTATTTTTATTTTTATTTTTTATCTGTCCTTTCTTTTCTTTTTCTTTTTTGATTTTTTCCTCTCCCACTGGTGTGGGCAGGGATTGTTCAAGATTATTTCTTTCATCAATATTTCTAAATAATAATTACAGTTAAATGAAAATAGATATATAATAATGTTTTAGTTAATATGAGTTATATTGGTTGACTGTGGAGGAGATGTACTAAAACTTATCTGTAATTGATTGATACATTTTCTACAGATGTAAAGAAAGATGTGTACCTGTTTTAAACTAAAATTAAAAAACATTTATTTAAAAAAATCATGCTACTATTTTTTTAAAGAATTATTTTAGATTTTAAAAAAGGAAAAGAATTCTATTTGTGTAACAGGCTTTGGTGTTCTACTTGTGATATATTTTCCAACTAAACTAGTAATACCAGCAATACCACATATTTACAGTTCAGTTTTATGCAGTGGCGGGATTACAATTTTTTTCCTACTAGTCCTATGAAAGCGCATTTCTTGCATGCCCAGCACTCAAAGACCTTCTTCGGTGTCAGCGCTGGTGAGATGAGCTGTTTTTTAGCTCAGCGAGCATGGTAATCTGCTCTGCTATGCAAATCAACAAGGGAATATAGGTCAGAGAATGGCGGGGGTGGGAGGGCGGGGCCAGCCAGCGGTGGTATTTGCCAGTTCTCTGAACTACTCAAAATTTCTGCTACTAGTTCACTTGAATTGGTCTGAACCAGCTGAATACCAACTCTGGTTTTATATTTTTGTAATCTTATAAACTATAATCAAACTCAAAAAAACCAACTTACTTTAAAAACTGTCCAAAATCTTCACAAATACTTTCACATCCAGGCCATTTGCAAACTCCATGGCCATAGAGAGTATGAGAGGCTCCAGCCTCCTCGTGTGATGAGCTGCAGTAAAAGAATATGACATAAGATTCATCTCAAAAGCATAGCACTTGAATTTGAAAGGTTACGATAAGGGTCAAAAGGACTAAAACAGTAAAACCTATGGTAATCACAAAAATCTAATTGTCCCGCTGAAGTTTCAATTGCAAGTTCAAATCAGCTCAGAGCAGAAAAAAACCAGAAATGTTAATTAAAAATGAAAAGAAATACTGTACTGCACGGAATGCTCCATTTTACTTTTGACCTCAAATCAACAATTTCACTATAAATAAAATGTACTATTAATAATAAAAACTTGATCCTTTTTGAAAAAAATGCATTATATTTTCAGTCTTTCTTTTCACAGTTGAGACAAAATATTCTGAATTTATCCAGTCCTTAGAATGAACTGTACTGATTCAAGCTCTTCTGAGTAACAATTGTCCTCTTTTAAGTTTAGTTGCTTCTTCTCAGCCTAGATTTAGCCATGTTTCTATTGATCCTGTTTAAGATGGATAGGAAAGCAGAGAGAGGGTGGAGTCTTCAGGGGAAAGAAATTAGCAAGTTTGAAAGATAAGAGCCTGAAGTGCCTGTGATTTGCTACCATAGAGGATCAAGATTGTTGTTGTAATCCACTGATAAATTACTGGAATGGATTACTATTGCAGCCACAGATGGATAGTATCTGGCTGTCTCCCACAGGAAATTCCCTATCCTATTTAGGAGCCTTTCAGGGTGCTTTTACTGTTATTCTAAAGCAATAAAATGACATATAAGGTGGGAGGGCAAAGAGATTTCCTCATCCTTCTATTATTTTTCAACTCATACTTTTAAAAAAATAAAAATGTTTTTTCTTCCCCTTCCAAGTATAGCCAGTTTGTTTATATGCAGAAAATTCATATTTCCAATGAGATATTTTGTCTGTGTACAATTTTTCTTACTCAGTTGAACATGTGTATACTAGTAAAACTCGTTTGTCTGTAACCTTCAGTTGGTGAAATTGGAAAACACAGGGCAAAAAATATTGAACCAAAGTAACTCAAATATGCTAAACTACAGAATGTGAGATACAAGACCTCTGGGAATTAACTTTGGAAAAGCCGTGGCTACTTCAACACCACTGCAATTTCTGACTACACTTCCCAGAAACCTGTAGGTTGCATGGTACAAGGAAAATGGGAGGGCCACACCTCTACCCTCTTTCCCACCTTCCTCTGGTTCCTGCACCAATTGGCTGGAAGCAAACCTGACAAAGGACTGGTGATTGGCTGCTTTGGAACCAAGGCTTGAAATGTCTTAACAATGGTGGACAGCAAGGGAAAGGCTCAGATGCCTGTTGGTGAGGTAGAGGTGGCTGGTAACACCAATGGTTGATAGAGGAGTTCTTTTTCTCCCTGGAGGGAAAGGGTCTTGGGATGGGGAGCAAAGGTGCAATTTTCCTCGTAGTTCACAACTCCATTTATTCCTCCTCTCCACCCTGCAAAATGCCAGGCCGTTTTGTGGGCTAGCTGAGGAAGGAGTAATTTCTAATTCTTTCCAAATCAATGGGGAGCTGGTAGGAAGTTGAAAGTCATTCCTACACTCACTGCATTTTTGTCTACCTGTGGTCATTGTTTCTCTGACTGAAAGGACAACCCATTGGGCCATGGGTTGTCTAGTATATATTAACAGAGCTTCACTATTTTAAATCAAGATTTCTTTTGCAACTTTGCTACTGTTACGTCCCCACCCCCATTCCCCAGCTTATGAATGCTTTTCTTTTAAAAACCTAGATCCTCTTCCTGGAATGGAAGAGGAGCTTCTAAGGAATGGAAGGGAAAGTAAGGGCAAAATATGAAACATGAGGATAATAGTAGCACAAAGGTTACTTTCTTTAAAATTGACCTCTATTCCTATGGTAGTCGCAAGGCTACTAGCTGGCACCATGAGGCCAAAAGAGGGCCCAGTGTTGATGGAAGGGTTCATACATACTCTAATATAGCAAAGGAAATATCTTCAACAGCAACCTCATATGGATGGTCAGAAGGAACAGAAGCTTCTCCCTCCTTAGTTCTCAGCTGGTGTCCCTGGTGTCCCAGAAGACCAGCTGATGACCACAACCATTAAAGCAATCATGTTCCTCTGAGTCAGGTTGGCTATCAAGACACTAAAACTCTTTCAGTTTAACATACTGGATTCTCAAGTACACACGTAGCTGTCATACAGATGCTGCTGCAAAGAGCAGTAATAGAGACATTGTGCTGCTGAAGCCACAAAACAGGAAAATATTTGAAGACCTGATGCAACTATTGTTGAAACTATGGCTTTGTATGATTACTCTAATACAGTAGATGATGCAAACTTTAAAGCAACTCCAGTTGCTTCTCCTTGACTAGGATATTCTTGGACATTAGTAGCATTCTCTATATCACCAAAGTAGTAAGGAATTTTTGATCTAATGCAATTAGTAGGTTCTGGCACATGCAAGAATTCAGATCAGACATTTAGTTGAATTAGAAGCTACATGTCATCTCAAATAGAATATGAGGTAAGTGAGGCCATGGCAATCAGGGTTCCACCACAAAACCGCGAAGCCCTTATCCGCGCCGACATAAGTGCGGAGGCAAATCCGCGGCGTCCGAAGCGCTAAGAAAAACACAACCCTACTGCTGCGACAACAGCACAGCGACAGAAGGGCGTTCTACATGCTTCGTTCTTTGCCTCTGTACCTCCAAAGGTAGCCCTCCTCCTCCAGCTGACAGCGGCAGCGGGCACGGGGCAAAGCGGGCTGCCCAGCAGCAGCAGCCCGCGGAAAGGGTCCAGCTCAGCCGCGGGGGGCAGCAGGAAGCCCACGGGGGGCCTGAGCGGGGCCGCCGATGCCGCCCGCCCTGCCTTTTCCTCCGGGGGAGGCGCCGGCAGTGGTGGAGGACACGGCAGTGGCAGCGGCTTAGGCTCTCCCGGGGCCGGCGAAGCGGGCTTGCCCGGCGGAGGCAGGCCACCCTCTTCTTCCTCAACAACATCTCCTTGGACAGCTGGCCGCCGCTGCCGGGCAAGCCCGCTTCGCCGGCCCCGGGAGAGCCTCAGCTACCGCCACTGCCACATCCTCCTTCGCCGCCAGCACCTCCCCCGGAGGAAGAGGCAGGGCGGGCGGTGTCGGCGGCCCCGCTCGCCCCCCCCCCGCGGGCTTCCTGCTGCCCCCTGCGGCTGAGCTGGACCCTTCCTGCAGGCTGCTGCTGCTGGGCAGCCCGCTTTGCCCCGTGCCCGCTGCCGTCAGCTGGAGGAGGAGGGCTACCTTTGGAGGTACAGAGGCAAAGAACGAAGCATGTAGAACGCCCATTTGTAGCCGCGCTGTTGTCGCGGCGGTGATGACGCGCGGTGATGACTTCGCGGCTTTAGCGACGCAGTTTAATCACCGCTATTTTGACGAGCACGGTTTTGTCGTGCCACGGGCAATCAGGCTTGAAAGCTGGCTATGAGGACAGCTACACTTCAACTATAGCTTCATGATCACAAAATTCATAGCTAAACATGCATGAGTTGTTCTTGCAGGTTTTTTTCATGGTAATTAGAGAACACTTGAACAAATGGGATCTGAGAACAGCAAAGCATTCATCCATCAATCTCTTTCCCCTGTCTATTCATGGTCCAAATCCCATGGTATGGTGTCTTCCATGTATAGTCCAGTCATTTGATTGTGGCAATAAATAAATAAAGCTGACCATGGTTAATGACCTCGTTGGATTAGATAGGATTTGGCCAGTGGTGGGATTCATTTTTTTTTACTACTGGGACTGTGGGCATAGCTTGGTGGACATGGCTTGGTGGAGGGTTCATGTGACTGAGGGGGCATGGCCAACTTGACATGAGTGACATGACCCTCACTAAGTCTCACACACAGAACCAGCAGAAAAGGCAGCTCCTGTGGCCTGTCCCTTTATGGTCTCTCCTCCCTCCCTGCATCAAATTACCTTAAAGGGACCCCACAGTTGCCTTCTAAGCAACTCTGCTATGACACCATCCTTCCAGCGCAGCAAGCCATTCTCCTGGCCTGGTCTGGCAATGAGGTGCGCATGCGTGCCAGATGTGAAGAATCGGGGTCAATGGGACTTCAGGCTTCTTTTCTGCCTGTAGTTTTTGGTGCAAGAAGCCTGCGACCACCACCTCTTTGCCAGCTGGAACCGAGCCGGAAGCGGTGGCTGGAGGCTTCTTGTGCAAAAAAGAGATGGCAGCTTCAGCTTCTTGCACCAAAAACTGCAGGCCGAAAAAGAGGCCTGAAGTCCCGTTGCTGCCGTCACCACCTTATCTTTTGCGCTGGCCGTGGACGTGCACCCCATTGTCTGCTGGTGTGTGACTGCACCCCATTGGCAGACCCAGCCAGGAGAATGCTGGAGGGACGGCGTCACAGCAGAGCTGCTTGAAAGGCAGCCAAAAACTACCAGTGGCTGGAGGCTTCTCACAAAAGACGGCCTTGCCTCGCAGGGATTCCTATCAAGGTGCAGATGAAGGTGAGCGAGGTGGAAGGTGAGCAGGCGGCATGCGGTCAGAGGGCCCGAGAAAAGCCAGAGCTGGGGAATGGCATGTTCCCAAACCCGGCCAAAGCAAAGGGGGAGCGGACGGCATGTTTACCTTTGGTGAGCAGAGTGGGTGAGGTGCAGGGGTGAGGCAATTAGTTGGGCCACATGGCAAAGGCAACATATATATAGGGAGGCAAGCAACAGGCGGGATGAGTGGGCCAGCAGCAACCAGGCAGGTGGGGGTGGGGCCAACTAGAGGTGGTATTTGCCAGTTTGGAGAACCAGTTAAAATTTTCGCTATTGGTTCGCTTGAACTGGTCCAAACAGGATCAGTTCGAGTGAATATCACCTCTGTCTAGAGCCCCTCTTTGAGGGAGATGGACAGTTTAGAAATGTGAAATATCAATCAAACAGTCTCTGTGTGTGTGTGTCTGTGTGTGTGTGTGTATACTTGTGCTAGGCAGAAAAATACTCATGGGTGCATATCTGCCTGTCTGATAGGCAAGTCACTACTTTTACAACATCCCGCTTTACCCGGGGATTCATATCTTTCTAGTAAATGTAGATAAAAGAAGACAAATGTGTCCAATATATGTTGTATACATTATTGTACTCCATATAAGGATGCAGCTATAGCTACTGCAGGTTGTAAGCTATAGCAGTTAGCAATAGCAGTTAGACTTATATACCGCTTCATAGGGCTTTCAGCCCTCTCTAAGCGGTTTACAGAGTCAGCATATTGCCCCCAACAACAATCCGGGTCCTCATTTTACCCACCTCGGAAGGATGGAAGGCTGAGTCAACCCTGAGCCGGTGAGATTTGAACAGCCGAACTGCAGAACTGCAGTCAGCTGAAGTAGCATGCAGTGCTGCATTTAACCACTGCGCCACCTCGGCTCTATATATGTGACAGTTTAACAAATACATTATGATGTGAAGTGTAAATGATCTAATTTTCATATTGATGCTGAGCTTCAGGATGCAGTTAAAACTGACTGTCCACAGTTATTACTGTAAATAGTTTGAATTCAAATGGACATATGATTTCATTTAATTAACTTTATTGAACATAGTATGGCACTACTATCTTTGCTATTCTTTTGCAAACTTCATAAATGTTGTAAGCTACCCGGTTCGACAGTGAGTGGCATATAAATTAACTAAATAGATAAAATAAAAGAATAAATAAATAGATAGATATCACTGAGGTAAATCCTAGATATATCCTGCTATTAGAATTACAATATATGTTTATAGTCTTGCTACAACACTTAGGTTTCAGAAATGATGTTATGCCCAAACAATAGAATGTAAGTGTCAGATATGTGTGCATGGAAGCAAAGAGAAAATGATACATACAGATAAACAAATCTTGCCAGTATATTATGCAATACCTCAAAAACCATTTAAACGGCCATGGGCCTCTGTAGGCCTTACTCTTGATTTTCTTGTGAATATTGCTTATAAATATTATGATATCCAGTCCAGGTAATATTAGTTATGACTAATGTTGCTATGTTTGCTAAAGCAACTTTGAAGTTACTCACCAATGTGCTAAGAACTATGGCTTAGGTTCCCCTATTAGTTGACTAATTACAAAAGACTGGAATTATTGGCTTGGATCTAAAATCTCAAACCCCAAATGGTGCAGTTGGATAGAATAAGATCCTGTGAATCCAGTCCAATGTTCACAAGAAATTAACAATTTTGATCAGAAAAAAATCAGTTGCTATTTATCACTAATGGCACACTACTGGTGCCACTTCATAAGTTTGTATGAGTTCCTTTAGTTTCAGTGTGGCTTATATGTGACAATTAAACAAGAATGCTTAAATAAAATAAATCCAGTTTTATGTAGTAGCTTGAAGAGGTGGAAATCAGGCTTTAAATTTAATATGGCTAAATGAATCTGGTCCTTTCACAATCTCTTAGTTTAACCCTCTAAGGATAAAGAGAGTAGAAATTCATGTATGCTGAATTATGCTCTTGGAGGAAGAATGGGATAGAAATATAATTTTTAAAATTACATTACATGATTGGCTTATTTAGAGAATCCCTCTTCCAGGGTCATCCTTGTGTTCTATAAGGCAGGAAAAAAAAACATATCCAAAGAACAGTAACAAATCCCATAAAACAGACAGGGAAAGTATGCTAGTTCTCTTCATTGGTTAAAACTGATTAAAATAGTCAATTTTTAAAACTAAATCAAAATGACTAGGTTCAAAGTAACATCTTGCTCAATTTTAAGTTAATTGGGTGAACCATACTGATGAATATTTATACCAGATGAAAAAGCAGATGAGTTTTCTTATTACCTGTCTCGTCTTGCATTTAAAACTGATGACTGTCCATTCACTATGGACTGATGAATTATTGGTGGCGATGCTTTGGAAGTGGTAGAGGAGGTAGTAGAAGAAGAATTGTTAGTAGTGAGGTCTAGCCCTCCATGCTTAATGCCATTGTCTTCCATACTGTGAACTCCAGTAACTTCTTTCCATAACTGCTGAATCTCAGCAGGACTTAAGCCAGCTATAAAATGAAAGAGAGCTCCAATAATATAGGAAAGTAAGAGGTTCATATAATGAACTCAGTATTGTTAATGGATTAATGCTAACAATAAAGATGATATAGTTTCCCAATATATCAACATGTAGTCAAATACAATTTCATTTTGTTAAATTCCAATTAAAGTCAATTAAAGGTCATCAAGCTACATAATATAATATCTCTTGAAAAAATTGTTCAAGTATCAATAGGAGGAAGCTACAACCAACAACAGCAACTACTATTTGAAAAGCAGGTATTAAAACAAATATTTAGATGAGATTTTACATAGCCTTTGGCAAAGATCCCAACTGTCTTTCCAAAAATAAAAATAAAAAAGTGGCTTTAAAATACAATTTCTATTATTCACAAGCTCACTTCAAAAAATAAAATAAAACACAAGGAAAGAAATTAAAGATTTTCATAAGATTAAGGACAGGGTTTCAGCTAATATGTTGTTACATGAATTAAATTTGTATTTAATTTTAAATTAAAAAAATCATTTCTAAAACGAAATTGTTTTAATAGAAGAACAATACTTTAATGATCACTGCTCCAAGTGTGCCTCTTTAGCAGGGAAGAAATGAGAGATAAATAGCAGAGTTTCACGAATTAGCACAAAATCATCAAAATAACCAGTATTACTTTGACCAAATACATAACACATTTCTGATCATTTGGTGGTTTTTTTTGCCAGATGCAAACACAAACACTGGAGATCTTTAATATCTGAAGCAAATATATACATTCTATCCCCTCATTTACTATTAACAATGTTTTCAAGAATGCAGTATTTCATTTCAATTATTCAAATGGACATCATTAATTTTATAAGCAAGACTAATATTTTATAAGCAACTACATGTCAATAATGTTAAATAAATTGAATATTACTTTTAGAAAAAAGAAACATTTTAGTGCGGGCTTGCCTATTTTTATCAGAAATTTGTTACATAAAATGGAGATTGTCACCATAAGCATCTGCAGATAAGGCAATGAAGACCGAGAAAATTAGCCTCACAAGTATAACAATGCAAAATCTAGCATTTATACATTTTGGTATGATGCCACAACAAAAGTATAAAAAGACGAAGCTTGCATTGTGAAATCACAATTCAGTTTTCATCATTGGCCTTCAATATGGTTAAGAACAGATGTCTTTGGTTACTACGAAGTATTCTAGTTCCTCTCCTACCCCTAAGCCAATATAGCAAAACAGCTTAATCAGAGTGAAAAAGTGTTGAGGCTATAACGAAGCAGATAACCCCTTAAATATTATTGATTAGAGCTTTTTAGGATGCCTTTCCCCAAACAACAATTTTTGGCTAATTGGGTGTCAGGTCATAATTGTCAGCATACCACCAATAAATATGAACTTAAGAAGCTAAGTAAATTAATTGTGTACTGGATTGAAATATGTAATAGCAATAGCACTTAGACTTATATACTTCACAATGCTTTTACAGCCCTCTCTAAGTGGTTTACAGAGTCAGCATATTGACCCCAACAATCTGGGTCCTCATTTTATCGACCTTGGAAGGATGGAAGGCTGAATCAACCTTGAGCCTGGTGAGATTCGATCTGCTAAACTGCAGTCAGCTGGCAGCCAGCAGAAGCAGAGGTGGGTTGCTGCCGGTTTGCCCTGGATTGGGCAAACCGGTAGTGGTGGTGGCGGGAGGCTGCACACTTCTGTGCAGAAGTGTTGCGCAAGCACATGCACACACACGAACTGGTAAAATAAATTGCAATCCACCACTGAGCAGAAGTAGCCTGCAGTATTGCATTCTAACCACCGTGCCATTGCGGCTCATAATCACACTAAGTTGGAACTATAAGAGAAGTGTGATAATAATCTAACATTAAGGATATTAATGAATAACTATTGTGACACATCTATTGCATCTGGGAAAGATTTTAGCCTCTCATATCAACTGATTTAATACTAATGTTCTTTGCTTTCTGAAGATAAGTCAACAAGCACTCTCCACTAAATACTAATTAATCAATTCCTATACTGAAACAAAGGGATGTCAGTTTTACTAGGTTTCACATTTACCTTATTTGCTTACTGGTGCACTGAAGTAACCCATTTTAGTTGTGGATTACCTGACTCAGAGAAATAGAGCTGCCATTCACTAATGTATTGATAATATATCATTCTAATCCCAAACAGCCATTCCCAGAAGTTTCATATAGACAATAAAGAGCATTTGGAACAAACTTTTTGGCAACTCCTCATAGATGCAATCTTCCAATATCAACTCTCTGAAACCAACCTTGAAAATAGAAATGTAACAAGTGCAACAAATTCTAGAGAAATTGATCCAAACAACCAATTTCTTTGCTGCTGACAAATGAAATAGAAAGACTATTGCCCTACCCCTAGTCTGTCTTTTGCCAAAAGTCCTCCATTACAATGAACAAGAATACTTGCTCTCTCAAAATCAAATCTGTTCCCAAATTAGAAAGGATACAGATGACCAATGTCCACCAAAAACACTGAAAACTACAACTGTATACCAAGTACAATTAGGATGTAACTGACTGATCAAAGTGTATGGATTAGGCACCATCTGATGCAGCATAATTATAATCTGATGATGGGCCTTAAATCCTGACAGAAAGGATAAGAGCCATGTTGGTGTATTGTAAGGGCTAATGACCTCCTTAATGAGCCCATAAGTAAAGAAGTTTTCAATAATAGATTTCAAGTCCTGCAAAGCTTCAACATTAATAGGGGTGTTAATGTTACACAGAAAGAGACTGTGCATTGCAAAAGAGATATTTCAACAGGAGATGCATTATTAGTCCATCCAGCCGACAGTTGAGTACTGAGCCCCAGTGTCAGTAAAAAATGGCACAGATCTCCCTCTGACTTGGATTTTTACTAGGGTGCAAATGGGGGGGGGATTTTTCACACCGCTTCTTTCTTTCTCTGAAGGCATGCAACAAAGCCCCCCCTTTTGTTCTCTGCTGCCCGAATGAGTGAAGTAGGGAGATAGAGAATGAAAGGAGGTCGTGTAGCCAAGGCAAAGGAGCCTGCAGCTTCCTTCACATGTTCGGGCAGTGGGGTGGGGGCTTTCTTGCATGCCTTTGGAGAAAGAAAGAAGACATGAGAGAAAGCCCCCCTGCATCTCAGAGGCAGGGCGATTGGTGAGCCATCCAATCAGTGAGCGGCGGGCGGGGAAAGCATGGTGCGGACGGGCGGGGCGAGTGAGAGAGCGGCAACCAGACAGGTGTGGGGAACCAGCAAGGGGGGCAGTGGGAGGGAGTGTTTTGGTACTGTGCCACCGGACGAACGGGTTCCAAAAGGTACGCTAAATTTCACAAACAGGTTCTAGCGTACCGGTGCAAACCAGCTGAAACCCACCCCTGACTCTCATCCTTACTGTTGGCCCTTATATATATATATATATATATATATATATGTATAACAGCTACTTTGCTAGGAAGCAAAACAGCATCCAATAAAAATGGATGTTTATTGCCCCATATTTAATGGGATTTCCTTGCACAGTTAATAACCCATCCTCTTTTCATAAGGTGCCAAGGGCCTCCAAAAGCAAATTTAGCATCAATATAAATTGACAACTGCACCTTTCACCAACTCTAAGGCTCTAGCAAGGTGATAAGTTCAGCTTTCTTAGCTGAAGCTCCAATTGGGAGAATCAGCTCATTGTTCTCCCTGACATATAAAGCTACTGCCATCTGTATACAGATCCCTGTCTGCATCCTTGAGGTCAATCAAATCTGGGTACCCAGAAAACACCTCAGAAATGGTTTGAACACAATCATGTGCAATATCTTGTTCCAGTGGAGAAGAAAGGTGGCCAAGTTAAATTGGGTGCTCTGTTTTAACTGAATGTGAGGATTATCTAGAAGAGTAATTTGATATTTTTCCAAGGCACTTGCCTTTAGCCAAAGATCTTCCTTTAATTCAAGCAATTCTCTTATGGAATGGTGGGTTTCAATAATGATGGTGGCACAAAAGGTTAATTGTTTAGCAGCATTTCAACATTTAGACCAATAATCAGAATTATTAGAATCAATACAATATAATCCCCCTTCATACTTCAAGCACTGTGCAGAAGAATGATCAATGAGGGTAGGATAAAAAGTGACATCATATGAGCATTGTTTCTTAGGGCAATGCTCTGACATGGAGATGGGCAAACAATGTATACTACAACAAAAGAAGAGTATTAGAAAGATAATAAAAAGCAAAAGCAGAAAAAAATTATTCAAGCCAGGAGTGAATACTTTCTTGGAATGCATAAAGACGTTTTTCTTATTTGTAGACCCAGGAAGAGCAATTCCAGGAAGACAGAAGGTTTTCGTCTCTTTTGCTTGGGAGATATCAAGTAATTTATCTTGATTTTCTGAAGCTCAGTTTGAGAAACTGAGCTTCCTTCACATCCTAGTAACTAATTTAATTATTGTATATCTGGGGGAGCCACTCATTTTAAACTCAAGAACAATATTAAACTTCTATTTTAAAAATGATAATTGAATATTCATATAAGAATCTTCACATGAGATCAATTTGTGCATTTATACTATAAGAAAAGAAAAAAATCATTGAAATCATAATACGATTCTTCACTGAATTCTCTGTAACATCCACAATCCAAATATTTCTCATTCATGGATATTTCAAGCTTAGTTATTCAAACATTGCTACTGAGATAAAATATTTAACCTAAAGCTAAACATGAGAGGAGGATCAACATTTTCTTCATTCTTGAATTGCTGAACTGAGGAAAACCCTACCTGGAATATAAAATACGTGGATGTGTTATCTATCTTTTAAATTGGTATGTTTTGATTTCACCTTGAAGAATGAGTTGCTACTAATAGGGATGAAATCATTCAGTAGCTACCCATTCCAATTTTTCGGTTAGAGAATGTACTGTATGTTTTCCTGTATGTTTTCCTTATAATAACAACAGGTGAGTACTTGCAATTTCCATTACTTTAAACTACACTCAATGGAGCAATGCAACCATTTCATTTTGGGCTTTTTAATTTGCTTTTTTGGTTTTTTTTTCTTTAAAAGGTACACAAATGTAAGCCAAAATTAAAAATAACCACACCCTTTCCACTGAATCGTATATTTTTTAACCTGGACCAAAATGTACGATTTCTCCCCTACTTATACTTGGAAGGATTTGATCCCATTATAAATTTGAATTTATGGATAAATTCATATGACTTTCACATGCACTGACTTTATTACCAAATGATGAACATTTGTGATTAATAAAAATTATTCAATTAATCAAGAATATTATCAGAATTTTAAACATTTGCAGATATCTTATTTAATAACGCTAAGGTTCTGAACCATGTCTGACTATAAGCTTCATTTTAAGCTAAGTATGAAAGTACATTACATTTATGCCCTTTAGGACAAAGATGTACGATATGCACACATCTCTCAAAAAACAGTCCTCTTTATTGAATTGTAATTTTTCATGGGAAAATTATGGAATTTGTGGAGTGTAATAAGTTGCTATTGTTTCCCCATGGATATGCAAGTCTACTGAGCTATAGTCATTTTTAATTCTTATATTATCAAACAACAGGAATGATTTGTTAATCCATTCTGTAGTTGATTCCAGATTCCAATCTAATCTGGCAAACATTCTGAGATGAAAATTATAGCAAAAGTAGAATATACCTGTTATTAAAAAGACTGCATCTATATCATCTCCATACAAAAAAAGTGCAGTTGGGAAGGAGAAATACTATTACTCAATGGTAAAAAATAAAAGTATATTACAACCCAAAGATGTAGCACTCTCCTTTCATAAATGTAATTTGTTAATGGCAAAAAAAATTCAAAAGTATACATACACACACATATATACACACATACACTTATACTTACAACTCGATGATACTAACATGTGCTATGTTTGGATAGATTCACACATCCTTGCCCTAAAATATCTAAGCAATGGCACTGCCGTCATTAATATAATATATCAAAATGTTTTGGCAATTCAATCTTAATATCGGGTATTCCCTCTCATCCCCTTTGTTTTTAATTAAATGGAACACAAATTGCAATAGTTTTCAGTTCGTAAAGATGAAAGCATTCTTCTATAAAAGCTACACATTTGAAAATATCAAACACTACTCATATAAACAGCCTCCTGAATAAAATAAATTAATTTGAAATATTTGAATAATCAAACTAAGTAAAGATCTGAAATACCAAGTTGGAGATCATGATGAAGCTACAATCAGAAGAAGCCGTGATCTAGAAATCAGTCATATCATACCTTGTGGCAACGATTGGACAGGAAGGGCGGGCTGGCCAGGAGGAATGGAAATGAGTCCCTGACGTTGAAGATTCAGCAAATGTTGCTGCTGTTGAAGTTGTTGCATTTGGAGGAGCTGCTGCTGGAAGACAAGCTGCTGGGCTGCCAACTGCTGTTGCTGCTGCTGCTGCTGCTGCACAACAGGACAAAATGTAACGGAAAAGTGAAAAAGGCAAGATTCAATCAACAGCTCTGGTTTATTTCAGTGATTAAATAGCAATAGCTATTGTGTTGTAGAAACCGGTCTTGTTTCTTAAAAAAGAAAGCTTGCTTTACAAATAATCAGATTTTAGTGGAAAAGGCAATCTACTTTTAGGATTCATTTTTAGCAAAGAGTCAGAAGAAAGAAGATAACCACTTTTTCAACTTAAAGAACTTCATGACATCTAAGTACAAATTTATCTTGGCTGAAGGTGTAATTTTTTATCTCAAACTTTAATTCAAAAGCAGTCTTATTTTTCTAGCTGAGTAACTATGATCTGCAGTGGCCCATAAAGGAAATCTCCAGTGATCTATTAGTAAACTGGGATGTAGCCTTCATTTTACTAGCCTGTTAGCGCCTTTGCTGCACTTGTTGGAATACATTAGGTACCTAGCATTATATTCACGGTAAAGAAGCATCCTATTATAAAGGAAAGTGCTAACTTCCAATTTTGTGAGGCGTTACAAGACAAGCCAGAGTTCTTTAAGCTCAAGAGGATATAAGGATGTAGTCACACTTCAGAGAAAGACAAGCTGCTGTGGAAGACCTTTCTTTCTTTTTAAATTTTGGACGAGAAGAAAAACTTCTGATCCACTCACTGGAAAACAGGCTGCATAATGGAGCAAGTCGTGTGGATTGCTCAGAGCCTCAGGAGAAATAAGGGAGCAATTTCTATTCTGTATTTGATAGCTGTCTGAAATTCTATTTACAAATCCAAACAGAAACAATGCCTTGGGAGGTCAGAAATGGATCGTGCATGTTTGTATAATGGGCAGCTACAAGAAAATGTCTAGGATACCTGCTGATCAATTTAAGTACTTGAACATGTTTTGTTTGTATTATGTTTATAGCTGATGCAGTCAGCTGACAGGTGCAAGATAGGCCTGAGATACTGGCTTGTCAAGTTGATTTATGAGCACATCAAACTGCAACTTTCTACTCACCATTCCAAATGTACAGTAACAGTTCATTAATCAGGGTCTATGACTTCAAAATCTATGCCCAATTTTTTTTAATAACTTTCTACTAGCCATTATTATCCAATCTGTTTCTGAACTAGGGATCTTACAAAGAAAAGATAAGTCCTTTATCGGTTCAAGCTTCCTTACATATATCAGTCAATGAGTACTTTGTTCACCACTGTATGAGAACTGAAAGACAATAGAACTGGATGGCAAATTCAGCCTCCATAACTGCAAACAAAAGAAGTTATAGCATTCTATTTCAATTCTTATTGGTTTCAGTGAATGTATTTAAACACTGACCTTCAGGATGAAAGGGCTAAGAACTATAGCATTCTCATAGAAAGATTTAAAATGAACTATTAAAATAATATCTTTTATTATATGTCAGTTCTTTAAAATTTAAAATGCTGAAATATAAAATTACATAGATTCCATCATTTTATTGAATGAATATTCAGAGTACTCAATGTAAATGTTATGCCCAATATAAAAATCATTCTGTATAACCTCCAGTCTGTGTAATCCAACTGTTTATTGGAACATATTTATTCTATCTATCTAGCAATCTGTCTGATCATCTTACCAATTCTATGGGCCATTTCACGAAGTCAGTTTTGTCTTCTTGCAATGTTCCCCAAGGACATTTTTGCACAGAGAATGCCTTGTATGAACCAGAATCTCCATGGATACAGCTGTCACTTCCTGGTGGTGATTTCTGCAATCACAGCACAGAGCATTTTTCCCAACCTCTTCAATTATGGAATCATCCTTAAGAAGCAAAATCTGTATCTACAGATATCTTCGTTCACTCAAGATATTCTCTATATGAATATATCCTAAGGGGGCATTATTTATACATAACATTGTCTGCATGAGCTATCTTGGAATTATTTCAATAACACTAGCTTCTTATAAAGATGACCTTTGAAAAAACAAACACCAAACAAAAATCAACATAATCAGAATGACTTATTCTTTTCCTTCCCAGCTGCCCTACTTGCAAAAATAATGTATTGATTAGTTATTTAGGTTCTACCTCTTTTGCTTGTTTTCCTGGGTGCTGCTGCTGCTGCTGCTGCTGTTGCTGCTGTTGCTGTTGTTGCTGCTGCTGCTGCTGTTGTTGTTGTTGCTGCTGCTGCTGCTGTTGTTGTTGTTGCTGCTGCTGCAAAAGCTGAAGATGTAACTGCTCTTGCTGTTTCTTGTAAAACTCTTGAAGTTGTTGCTGAATAAATCATTTTAACTTTAATAAATAAAGGTAAAGTTTCACATATTATGCATCTCCTAAACTCTTCTAGATTGGCATGCGGCAAAGTAGTCACTGAGCTATACTATAAAACAAATTTAGAATCTGAAGATGCAAATCTATATAGACTTCTCTCCCCTCGAAGTCAATTCTGAAATATCCCAGTGCAGATTTCGAAGTATCCTTAACAAAGAGCATACGCCGATCCGTATTCTAGAGCACAGGCAGAAAAGGCAAATTAGGCCTGCCTTCCTTCCTTCCTTCCTTCCTTCCTTCCTTCCTTCCTTCCTTCCTTCCTTCCTTCCTGCCTGCCTGCCTGCCTGCCTGCCTGCCTGCCTGCCTGCCTGCCTGCCCTCTCTAAACAGAATATCAACTTCCACATAAAATAAAAGTGGAGAGTTCAATAATCTGCCTATGCAGGATTACCAGCATGCCAGATGAATAGCAAAATGTTATTTCACTGTAATGTCTATGAAACCACATATCTTGTTAAATATTCTGAAAATATATTATTTTCATCATGATAATTAATTATATTCCTCTTAAGTTAAAAATGCTAATAGACGCTGTAATGATATATAACAATATTGTTCTTTGGTTTTCAATCAAAAATATCAGGGATTCTTTCTTTTCATTTCAGATTTACTCCTCTCATTCCAACTTCTATTTCCATTTGATTAAAAAAAAGTTACGTTCCAATTTCCTAGACCCCTTCCAGTTATCTAAAGTAATCACTAACATCATATAATTTTAAAGGAACTGTGATCTTAAAGTCTATTTACATTATTTGTTCAACTGATCTCTCAAAAAGTACCTAAGTTCCTGAACATTTAAACATTGGTTTATTTCAGGGTTGTTGTGGGAATAATAGGAGGAGGAAGATGTATTAGGTACGTTTATCACCTTGAGATATTTATAAACAATAATAAAGATGGGATAAAAAGTTAAAATTTCTACCACACTCCACCTGCCATTGTTGTTCCTAAATGAGATGTTAAAGTTGTATTCAAAGTTGAAAAACTGATTCCCTAGGTCCTTGAAAAATTTTAGGCTAGAGAATTTATCATAGACTTATATTATTCCTTTTTACAAGAGCAAACACATGACCTCTCACTAGCAAATAGGGTTGACTATATAATAAGCTGGAACTCTGCTAATTATCAAAAGAGTTATCCAACATTACCTGCTGCAACATAACTGCTTGCTGCTGTTGAAGAAGTGCTTGAAGCTGCTGAGGAGACAAAACTTGTTGTTGAAGAATCTGTTGCATTTGCTGAGGAGTGATCACTTGAGGAGTCATCATGGCCACTGACACAGGCACCTACAGGAGAAAGATTGGAGATATATTGTTTTCTTTCTTAACACCTGAATAGAATATTTAATAAACATTTTGCCATAAGTGCAAGCAATTTGTTCCATATAATTTTATGATACAATAACTTTTGTCCACAGATATATCATAACTTTTATTCTCTTTATTTTGAAGGCTAGAAGTGCCATAGATGTGTAGCCTGATACATACTGAGGCTATTTACTCACTCAGATGTCTAATTGAAAATAACCAAATATCAACCCTGAAGCTGACTTGACCAAAGCCATCTTGGAGCTTCAGTGTTGCCACACAGGAGCTGAGAGATAGGGGGGGGGGATTAGAGATAGCTGGGATTTTGTAGCCAAAATAAAATACTTTCTCTTGGGAACCAAGAACATTCTTACACCTGGCCTGAGGAAGGAGGAGTGAGGTCACCAGGAAATCAAACAGCATCTTGATTGGACCATATGACTGATTGCTTGGGGTTGAGGGAAAACTTTTACTTTTAATTAGGAAACCGTGGGAACCTTCAGAGTCAGTTTTCATCAGATCCGTGTCAATATGATATATCCAATAAAGCTATCCTTTGAGGAATCCATCTTTCTCGGAGTTTTGCTTGCTATGGGTCTATTATTTGGAACCTTGACATTAAACCAACTCACCTAAATCCCAACCTCAAACCAGAGCCCTTATCTGGAGTCCTGAGCCCCAAGAACATTCGGCTGCTTACCTGGTCTACCCAGGCAGCAGGAAGACTCAGGGAAGATGGAAGAGAAAATCGGAGAGTTGGGTGCCTGTTGAGGAGCCGTAGAAAGCATGCCAACTCCCTTGGAGTTTCAGTGGGTGGAAGCTGTGGCAGAGGTTGTGCACCAGGTGGGTACCTGGCTTAACGTCCATACCGAATAGCCGGTCACTAAGGAACTCTACCAGGCAGAGGAAGTCATTGGCTGCCAGGCTACGCTCCAGTCATCAGTAGAAGAGTGCCAAATCACCTCAACAAAGGAGGCAAGAACGACGATCCTTGAGTGGAGGTTGATGGGCCCTCTCAACCTCAGTGAATCCCAAGATTGGAAGTACCAGACAGAGGCCCGCTGGCAAACACTGGAATTGCTGCCGGAGAGACTCAGCCAGCTAAGCCTCAGCAGCGTCCGGCACTTGAATCAAACCAAACAAGTGAGAGTGGTCTTGAACCTGCCGTCTTTGACATTTCCTCCCTTGAGGGAACCGATCTAATTTGGTTGTGACTCCTCCACAATCCCCATTGGCACTGCACAGCCCATGACTGAGTCTCCCCAGTTGGCACCAGTCAACTGCCACCACAATCTGTGTGGCCAGCCCACCGTTACCACCTTGACTCAGCCAAGCCCTGGACTGCAGCACAGCCTGCCTAGACATTGGAGACCAGCTAACCCACGAGACAACTTCAGCTGCCACCAGCAAGGCAGCTCCCACCTGATTGGGCTTACTACCTGCTACTTAAGGAGGTGGTAGACCCTTCCAGGCTCTGGGAGAAGATTGCCATGGACTTCATTGTAAAGCTCCCTGAAAGTGGGGAAAATATAGTCATTTGGACCATGATAGATTTATTCTCAATACAAGCCCATTTCACTGCTTGTCCAGGACTCCCGTCAGTAAAAAAAGCTGAACAGGCTGTTTATAAAGCAGGTAGCATGGCATTCGCAGCAGAATTATTCCAAGTCACCAGTGGCATGGAATTCATTCCCATGCCCAAGCTACCCAGTGAGCCCCCCTCATCTATGTCACTAAATGAATGGATGGAGTTCCTGAAGGAGGGATGAGAAACTACCAAGTGGGCTTTGCAAGAAGTGGCAAAAACCTATAAAGCTAAAGCTGACAAGTGCCACAGCCCCCAAGAGCCGTTCCGGGTTGGAAGCAAAGTTTACCTCTTGACAAAATACCTGAAATTAAAACTCCCATGCAATGGACCAATGTTTCAGGGTTCCAGATAACATCCAAAATTAAATCAGAGTCCAAGGCATTTCCCTTTAGTGAACGTAGTTAACCCTGTTACATACAGCTTATCTTCCCTTGCCTGCTAGGGAAAGTGCATCTGGTCTTTCACAGCAGTTTGTTAAAGCCGGCAGTAGGCTCTCTGAATCAGAATGGTAGATCGGGCAGCCCCAAAATCAATAGTGGTGCAGGTGGAGACACTTTCTATGATAAAGAAGATTCTCAATTCAAAATTGCATAGGGGTAGGTTGCAGTAGTTTGAGCAGTGGAAGGGGTACCTCCTATCTGAGGCCACATGGGTCAAGAGCTGGGATGTGACGGCAGATAGGTTGGTCAAACATTTTCATGATGAGTTCCCCCAGAAACTTAAGGGACCTCTGGGGGGAGGCAGGGGGAGACTTGATATGAGCCTTTACTAACTTCTTCCTGTATGCTTTTGTCTTTCAGGAAGTCCTCTTCGACTGAGGGGCAGCCTGTTAATCCTGAAGTTGACCTGACCAAAGCCATCTTGGAGCTTCAGTGTTGCCACACTGGAGCTGAGCGATAGGGAGGGGGGGATTAGAGATAGCTGGGGTTTTGTAGTCAAAATAAAAAAATTTCTCTTAGGAACCAAGGCTATTCTCACACCTGGCCCGAGGAAGGAGCAGTCAGGTCACCAGGCAACCAGACAGTTTCTTGATTGGACCACGTGACTGATTGTTTGGGGTTAAGGGAAAACTTTTACTTTTAATTAGGTGAAAACCATGGGAACCGTCAGAGTCAGTTTTCACCAGATCTGTGCCAATATGATATATCCAATAAAGCTTTTCTTTGAGGAATCCATCTGCCTCAGAATTTTGCTTGCTATGCGTCTATTACTTGGAACCCTGACAGCAAAGCCTGATGATGTGGCCTTCTTGTGCCACAGCCTGTTCCATCCTGGTAATTATCATTAGAAGGTAAAATGTATGGTCCATATTATATTTATAACTTATCTCTTGTTTAAAATTTACAAATTAGAATAATATGTTGGCGTATGTATGAAAATAAAATATTTTGTGTTTTTGTAACTTTTTTCCTATTTAAAAATAATATGTAAGATATATCCCAGTACTCAATATTTTCTTCATCACGAAACCCCTTTAAATATCTTTTTTGTAAAGTTTTTTATTTTTCATTTTCATAACATATAATCAAATGTATACTATTACATAGCCAACATCGTATTGTATTATTAAATGTTTACATCAATTCATCTTACCATCAACTCCCCATAAGAAAAAAAAAAAAAAACAGTTATTGGCTCTTCTGCTCTCCATACACTATATTTGTTCATTCACTTTCTTCCCTCTCTCTCATCCCCCTCCTACCTCCTTTCTTCTTTCTGTCCTCCTTCCCTTCTCTACTTCCCCTTCCTCTCTCTTACTCCTCTCTCCCCTTTCTATTCCTCATTTTTATCCTCCTCTTTCCCCCTCCTATCCTCTCTCCTACCCCTCTCTCCTCCCCTTACCTCTCTCCTTTTCTTCCCACTCATCATCTCATTTGCTTGGTGTATTTCAGATTCTGAGCAAGCTCCATTTTATGTTAATGGTATTTATAGTTCTTTTTCAATATACATATTTAATTTTAAACATATTCTCGTTTTTAAAAAAAATAGAACAAAAAAGTATCTATATAAAATCATTGTACTTTTAACACCCACCCACCCCAGCCTAATTTTGGTCAAGATGTAGACCTAGTTAAAATTCCCAGCTATTCTCATCATTATATTTATATAATTATGCATCCTTACGCACTCCAATTTGTGATTCTGCCTTTAAGTCTCAGTAGTTTCCCAGTATAAGTGTATTTCATATTCCCTCTCCAATTTTTCCATGTCTTGGATTAGATTACCTTTAGTTGTCTATAAGTAGCAAACCTCACTGTTCAATATTCATTTCAATTCTCTTAATCTATTGTATAGAATAAAAAATGGTAAATATCTTGCTTTATTTCATCATCTTAAAAGTTCTATTTATATCCATGTTTCATATATTTTAACCCATGCTTAGTTGCCCTTCTGTTGTCGTTTCCAGTCAATTTGCCACTCAGTTTAATTATCATGTATAAAAGTGAATGGCAAACCTCTGTTTTACAGCCTCCCCATGTCAGTTTCATGTTTATCCACATTCCATATATTTTGGCCTTCGTTTAGTTGTCTTTCCATTGTTATATTCAACCAGTTAGCAACTCCATTTTATTGTCATGTTTTTCACAACCTCCTCACATCAATATCAATATATTTATCCATATTCCATATATTTCAACCTTTGCTTAATTATCTTTCCATTATTACATTCAATCAATTAGCAACTCCATTTTATTGTCATATTTAGAAATAAAACCCTTATCTTAGTTTTATATTCTCCCACATAAAAAAAAATCCTAGTAAGTTTTTTGTCCCACTTCTCTGTTCCTGCCCTCTCCCTTTTCTTTGCTTCAGCAGATCCACTCTCCCCAACTTTCTCCAGGTCACCACCAAAAGGATGTTTTTTATTTCTCTTTGTTGGGACAAAACCTCCCCCTTCAATTTCCCTTATGCCACTAACAGCCTCAACCTCTTTTGTCTGCCTTTTGTTTCCCTCCATTTCCTTCATTATTTTGCCCCCCTTCTTCTTTGAATTATTCTTTAGATATCTGCTTCTCAGGGTTCAGAATTCTATTAAGGCTTGATTTTAATGATTTATGCTTATTTTTTTTTATAATTTTACATAGTTCTTCAAATTCCCAGCTTTCCATGATGTCCAGTTCCAAAGATAGAATTAGCTATACAGTTATTTCAGAGTTCTGGTCCACCTTAAGTTTGTCCACTTCCACTGCTGTAGGGGAGAACGATAGGAGCCATCTTGGTCTTTTGTTCTTCCTTAATATCCAGTTCCAAGATTGCAGTTAGTTATACAAAATCTTATTTTGAGGCTCTGGTCCACCTTAAGTTTTAGCTACTGTGGGACCAGAGGTGAAGCCGGGGCCATCTTAACCTTTTGCAGCAAAATAAAAAGTCGAAGGAGGGAAGAAAAAAAATAATAAAAAAACCTTGCATTTTCCAGTACTTATCTCTGTAATAATTCTTCACCCTGTCACCTTCTGTCTCCAATCAGCAACAGCTGCTTAAAACATATCAATTAGAACAAATTTATAAAGAGCTATATTCAGGTATATGTCTCTTTTGCCTCCTGGTCTTGCAACTTCTGACTTATGATAGTTGGTTAATTAAAACTTCCCACACAGTCAAAGTTAGATTATCCATTATCAGAGAAAAAGAGATCAAAATATTTGGTTTCTGTTTGATATCCGAGACCAGATTAGGGTTTATATTGAGTGAGTTCAGAAGAAAAACGTGATTTTTTCTTGATTATTTTAGCTGGAAGGAATTTTTTAAAAAAAGTAAAAATATTGGTTTCTGTTTAACGTTATAATTATGTGGGTTTTTAACTGCTCTGCTTTCTGTTCTTCTGTTTGAAAATGTAGACAAAGAACCTCCGGGTGGGGGGAGGGGCTGGTGTTACAACCTTCCACCTTCCCTTCTCCTTTTTCTTTTAGGAAAAAAAAAATCCTGATCTGACCATCAGTGTTAATTATGTTCTCAAAATTTATTTGCCTTTTCCAGGTTTAATTTATAGTTGTGGGTTAGTTAAATTCTTTTATGAGGTCTTTTATCTCTCCCGGTCTCCGCCTGTCCCAAACTTATTTTGACAAAATCTGCATCTGCTTCTCTCAGGGTCTGATGAGACACTGCTCTTCTTTGCCCCCACCTCCAGTTGGGGTTCTGATTCAAAAGAATCTTGGGAGATGGTTTGTCAGACAGAGTTCATGTGAGACTCTTAGGAGCCATATCTCCCACGTCTGTCCAGCTGGAGAACTTCCTGTCGAATCTGCCCCTTTAAATATCTTTTGTGGCCATGGACCATGGTCACGAACCCCCAAGATTTAACTCAAGATTTAAATCATAACATTTCTTCAAGCCTTCGTGGACCCTGTAATGATATTGTGCCTCCCCCTCCAGAAGTCCACGGACCACAGCTTGAGAACCATTAGTCTATCTATAAATGACATTATAGCAACAATAGTTAATTTTGATTTTACAGCTGGGCCACTAGATTTGGGTTGCAAAAATCCAAATAACCTTTAGATGGCACCAAAGATATCTTTGCAATCTCTAGTGATCATCAGGATTTTTTTTAGCCTAGGTATGGTGGTCCTAACAGTATAACATCTTGAAGTTTCTGTTCCAACATTCTGTAAATGCTGATCATCTCTGTAATATTAGAGTGGCAGATTTTATACTGCTTAGGTAAATTTGTTTAATTGCTTGGATTTTACATTTTAATTGAACATTGGATATTTAAGTATTCATATCTCACATCTTTACCCCATTGATTATACTATATCTTTATATTTACTTACAGTACACAGCAAGCATATTACTACTCCAGTGGTGGGATTCAGCCAGTTCACACCTATTCGGGACAACTGGTTGGTAACTTTCTAAGCAGTTCAGAGAACCAGTTGTTGGAAGAAATCTCTTTTTTTCCCCACTTTACAGGGCTAATCCTGTCAGGAGGTCAGGAAGAAAACATTCTGGTGGTGTTTCTAGCCTGATCTTTATTGACCTGCTTACAGAAACTGTCTCTCCGGTTAACCCTTAATACATTGTAACAGCTAAAGCGAAGCGCCCATCGATATGAGTGATATTGAGTTGGCCACATCCATACGGTCACATGACCACCGAGCCACACCTACCCAGCTGGTCTTTAGGGTAGAGAACCGGTTGTTAAATTATTTGAATCCTACCACTGTATTACTCTTGAAAAAAGCAACCATGGACCTAGTTCCTCAGCAACTGATTGCTGAGGAACTATGCAGTTATGAAGTAACTGCAACTTACTTCATGACAAAACATTATAAAGTTCCATGTTTCTTATCATTACAACGTCCAATAATATAGAATGGGATCAGAGTAACTGATCTGATGAACTTTTAACATTTTTTTTAAATTTATTGATCAAATTTGTATAGCTATCCATTTCACTAAAAGCAACCCTGGGTGATGCAAAGCCCAGATAAACAGTTTTATAAATATTAAAGATAAAATAATATAAAAAGAGCAAATTCAGATATAAAAAACTGTAATAACAAATAACCTAAATATCCAAAACACAATCAAAGTGAAGGGAGGATGAAAAATGTCTTTAACCGTGGAGCCATCTAGCCAGGTCTCTGCTCCCATGGGTTCTGAGAACCTTTCCGAATATCAAATTGGGGCCAAACCAATTTCAGGGGAAAGGAAGTTTCAAAGAGAGGTACCTCATAATATAAAACAGCATTCATCAGATATTATATTATAGAAACAGGAAACTGGGTAGATTAATAATATTTTATAAACAGTTTAGCTTTTAGTTTGAGTCACACATTCTCAAATTAATTAGTAGGAAAAAATCTGTAATGCAAATGGAAATTATTATTATATGTTATCTGTTTTAAAAGAATAAAACTTAGTTTAAATAAAATAGGACTTCACTGAAGAGTTTATAATGATTCTAATATATATATAAGGCATATATTTTGTTATTAATTGTATGCTAAGATCCATAATCCACCTCAATAAATTACATTTGAACCATGTCATCTTTACTCAAAAGTCTCACTTTGTTTAATAGGACTTAACTTTATTATACATGCATAGATGCCTTGAAGAAAGAGATAGGCCAAGCATTTTTAAATATGGATTTAACTTTGATTCCTTTTTTGATGCTGATCTGTTTTTTTAAGACTTCAGATCTGTAGCATGTGAATTCTAGACACATCAGATTTTATCAGGCTCAAAAGTTTACATTTCACGTGTCTTGTGAATTATTGCTAGATATTTTTAATGTTGGGTAGGATAAATGAGCATTTAAAAATAGATGATCACATGGTAGGCTTTCAGCATGGTACAATCTTATAAAATGTCATAATACTACAAAAACAAATGGATAAAGAATAGAGACTGTTTCTCAAAATATAAAAATACATGTGTTTAAACCTACTGTAAATGATCTTTTAGACAATATAGATTTTAGAAAGAAAGCATATATCTGTTCTTACATTCTTAAGTTAAGATAGACAAATCATGAGAACAGAAAGAACTCTGAAATAGAAGTTGATGCTACTAAAAATGAATTCATTAGCTTTTCTACCTACAGCAAAATATACATTGCAGCAACAATTCTGCAAGGCCTAATGGATCTAATTTGTCCTTTTAGAAGAAACTGTGTTGAAATGAAGAAAGCAACATTTATACCTTCATGCAAGAAATAACGTTTGTAATATAAGGTGTAAGTGTAATAACATATTTTTTATATTGTGGGAAAGTACTTATTTCTTTAGGAATTTATAACTTTCCTAAGGCTGTAGCAAATTCAAGGCATCTTAAAGATTAAACTAGAAAATACCACAATTTTTAAAAACATTTTAACACAGTTATAAACGTCTTTCTTACTTGCAGCTATTGCAAAAGCAACCAACCTTTTGCTGAGACAGAGAAAACTGTTTTACATATTCTTAAACACATTCTGGACCTACTAAATATATTAATGGAATAGAATCCTTAATATATTGTTCTCATATGTTGTAAATTAAAACAAATTTACATTAAGACTGGATTCAAGGGCTGTATCAAGTTTTTCATTGCACATTGAAATCAATCCCAATGATTTATGATTTTGATGATTGTACAAGATGAGTATATAAAGGAATCATGATGTAACTTTAGAGAGAGCAGTTAAAATGCTATTATAACTGCTATAAAGAATATTGGAAACTACTTCTTTATGTCTTTACATCTTCTATTTTGCTCTTCCCTCTCCTTCATTTTCTTTTATTTCATTTTCTTGTTGCACTTTTAACTTTTTCAGCTTTTTCAGCTTTTTCTTCTTTTTTCTGTTCTAATTTAGTTTATTATAGTACTTATTGTTCTTAAAATTAATAAAAAATATGTTTGTGTATGAGAAATAGAGGAAAAGAAAGGGTGGGTTACAATTCTAAACATGAGTAGTGCCAAGATTCTTTTCTCTAAATTTTGCTCCAGTATCATACATCTGTGATATTAAGATTAATATGTTACCTAGAATGTTACTTCTATTTGAGACAATTTCTATATTGACAACTGATGTAGCATTTAAGAAATGGCAAAAAGATATTTTCAAATTTGTTTGGCAAGGCAAAAAACAGAAAATTACAAGAGAGAAAGTATTACCAGATATGAAATTGTATTTTGCAGCTTGTTTTGTGTGGATGAAAGAATGGATGACTTTGAGAAATAGAAGATTACTGGATTTGGAAGGACATGATTTTGTCATACCACATGTCTATTTGTGGTATGACAAATTTAAGGTTAATGTAGATTTCAAAAAAATATTTTATTAGGGATGTCATATTGAGAACTTGGAATACATATAAAGCAAGACTCTCCTAAAATACCTTTATGGTTGTCACTCCAAGAGATCTTTTTCAGAAGAGAAATGACAGTTAAATAAAAATGGTTAACTTAGACTGATATACTGTCTTTCTCTAAAGAAGACCTTACTATTAAAAACAAGAGGTGACCTGGAATTGGAAAGAGAGACAGAGAGACAGAAAGAGACAGAATATTCTATCTGATGGAAGATTTAACTTTGACAAAAAGAACTGACTTTGAAAATGTTAGGATTGAATTTGATGTGGAATTATGTACAAATAATGATATTATTGCAAAGATGTATACTTTTTTATTAAATACTATTATTAGATGGGCAAAAGAATTGGATACAATATATAATTGGATTAATGTGAGAATATGTTGAAGAAATTTATGTAAATTATAATCCCATAATGATTAATGATGGCAAAACTTACAGTTTTTATTCAAGAAAAGACTTACTAATTTTATTTTTACTTGTAAGCCATTTACAGACTTTTTGCGAAAAACAGAGAATTTTTTATTTTATTTTAGGATTTGATTATAAAAATGATATGTAGAGTAGGATAGGTTGGATGAATTTTTATCTATACCAAAGAAAGCTGGAAGGCATTCTTTTTCTTACTTTTTCTATCCTTTTCCTTTTTGCACTTTTATCTTGCTTTGTTTCTGAATTTTTTCTTTTAATTCTTTCCCTTTGTTTTTTCATTCATGTTTTTGAAATTTAATAAAATTATATTTTAAAAGGGCTCAGTTTAGACTGTCCTATGATTCAAACCACTTCTCGGCCTGGGGTTTCTGGGCAGTAAATACTATACTATACTGGGTAGTAAATACTATATAACATGTCTGTTTTTCAAATTTCTGCTCTAATGAAAGCTGCAACACTCCTAAGCCCTGCTGTGTCTTTCAAAAAGCACTGCTACATTTTGATCCCAGATTTTCCAACATCCTTCGCATGACAATAATTCCTTTCCTTGCCCATTTTGTTTTTGTTCTAGTGATTCAAGTTCTTTTTCCCCCCTATCTTTAAATTCTCATTATCAAGATATGTTTTCATGAATACATTTTGATGACAAACTGTTCTGACCCCCGTCGTCCCACACCAACACACTCCGAGCCAAAGATAAGTTATGGCATTTAATTAACAGACAGGTCCTTGGCAGCAAACCGGCACAGACAAGCTTGGGCAGCAATCCAGCACAGATAAGCCGAGGCAGCAATCCAACCTGCCAAGCTCACAATAATGTTCTCCAACATTAGTTCCTGCGTTGACTTCTGCAAGAGGGGCGTGTGCACAAGGAGCCTTTTTATAGTCTGGAGAGGAGCCTATTGACCACCAGCTGAGTGCAATTACCTCCTGTAACTGCGCAAATGTTCCTGACGCCTATTAGCTCTTCGGTGCCGGGCATCCAGGAACAACTCACTGCTGGCATGCGGATCACTCTCCCTTGTCTCCTCCCCACTGGTCCAAGGCTCAGGTGCCTCCTGGTGGTTAACCAGCTTCTCTGCGCCCTCCTCAGAGTCGGAACCCTGTCCAGGGTCCTCCACATCCTCCAGAGCCGACTCATAGGGCCCCTCAAAGTGTGGTGGCAGCTCCAACGGCTCCTGCTGGGCCACAACAACAAACTCTGTTTGAAGGACATACTGAACTTTCTTGTTTTTTTTTTTTTTTTTGGAAGACGTTTCACTTCTCATTCAAGAAGCTTCTTCAGCTCTGACAGGATAGTGGGGAATGGAAGGATTTGCATTCCTTGCAGACAGCTAGTCATTTGCATTTTTAGTGAGTCGTTGAAGCCACTTGGAGGGAATCTGTGTCCTCAAGTGCAAATGTATGTGGAGCTTTTTTGCTGCAGGATGTTTTCTGCCCTTTAACTTTGAAGACAGGTGCAGGTTGTTCGGGATGAGTCTGTGTTTTCTGCATTTCAAACTGAAGCAGAAATGGTTCCTGTAGTCTGCAATTTTGAAGGGTAAAATCCTACACCCTTGCACCATTGGAATGGTGTTCATCCCAAAGTGCATAGTTAAATGTCTAAGGAGTTTCTCAGTCATTCGGGCCATGGTTGTCCAAAAGGTGCTTTTTCAGGAGGCAACTGAACATTGTTTTTCTTTGAAGATGTTTTGCTTCTTATCCAAGAAGCTTCTTCAGCTCTGAGTTTCACAGAGCCTGAACTTTGAAAAGATAACTCAATAAAAGATCACAGGTAATCCAGTCTTTATAGATAAAGATAACTGCACCAAAGCCCATCTTTTGTAAAACTTTAGATGATTGGCTACTGCCACATTTAACAGAATAACAGAATTGGAAGAGACCTTTGACGTCTTCTAATCCAACCCCCTGCTCAAGCAGGAAACTTTGTACCATTTAAACAAATGGTTGTCCAGTCTCTTCTTAAAAACCTCCAGTATTTCTCCTTAGTTCTAGGTTGGTTCGCTTCTTGATTAGTTTCCATCCATTGCTTCTTGTCCTGCCTTCAGGTGGTTTGGAGAATAGATTATCTCCCTCTTCCCTGTGTCAGTCCCTTAAATATTGGAACATTGCTATCATGTCACCCCTCCTTTTTTTAATTAAACTAGACATACCCAATTCCTGCAACTGTTCTTCATATGTTTTATCCTCCAGTCCCAATAGCCTCCAATCTGATACATATGTGTGTCAGTATTCTTTTCTTATCTCCAGAACCTTCTGTGCATCTTTATACAATTATTCAAACAGGTTCTTTTTGTTTTTAGGTTCACTGTTTTACAGCAAACCTATATTCCTTGTTAAAGCAGATTGTCCATCGAAAGCTAGAGAGTAGAAAGCTACTGAGTTGCTAAATGGAAATCACAAGAGACCTAGTTTTATCAGGAGTGACTAGTGGCATATGAAAATGTCCAACAAAGCAACACTGGGGATCTTATAGGAAGGTTTCGTTATCTTATTCTGGTAATTCCACTTCTGTATAGAATCATGATAATTTAAAGGGGAACTGTATTTGATTTTACATTCAAGCCACTGTAGCATATTATTTAGAGAACCAGCACGATGTGGTGGTTAAATTGTTGGGCTAGGACCAGGGAAACCCTAGCTCAAGTTTATATTTGGCCATGCACACTTACCAAGTGACTTTGGGTAAGACATTTTCTCTCAATCCAGCCCACCCTTCAAAAATGGGTTGCTGTGGTGATTAAATGGGATCCTATGTAATGCCCTTTGAGGTCCTAAAAGAAATATTGAAGTATAATCTAACAAGTAAAAAACAAAATGCAATAAAGCAAAAGATTAAATTATTTATACCTAACCTTATATTTACTTATATTTCAGACTATGTCTGTCTGTCTGTCTGTCTGTCTGTCTGTCTGTCTGTCTGTCTGTCTATCTATCTATCTATCTATCTATCTATCTATCTATCTATCTATCTATCTATCTATCTATCGTTATAGTTAATTATACTTATGTCTGGTAAAAATGGGATACCAGAAGTTTGAACTGGTAATTATAAAATTAATTCAAATACAAAAATCTACACCTCTCATGTCTTCCCACATGTATCATGTGAGAAGTAAAACAGAATGTTTGTTTGCTTCTTAAATGTGTTATATTTTTGTTATATGCATGAATCAAAGGGACAAAGCTATTTTAAATCACTGAATCCATAGAATTACTGCCATTTGCAGTCCAATGAAGTCAGCCAATAGTTTAGGAAAATTTCAAGTTCAAATACAGATGTAGATGTACTATATTTTCTAAAGTTAAATTAATAAAACATTGTTTACAAGTATGGTGTCTTTATGTATGGTATCTTATAGAGCAGTGGTCTCCAACCTTGGCAACTTTAAGACCTGTGGACTTCAACTCCCAGAGTTCCCCAGCCAGCTTTGCTTATTTCGTAATAAGCTAGAGAGCTTATATTCTAAAATTTAATAGGAGGAAAATAAAAAAAGGACAGGAGAACATAACAAGAAAAAGAAGAATTTAAAGTATATGTGCTTATCAAGCTTAATGATAGGTTAAGTTAAATTAGAACAAGAAAGGTAGTAATGGAAAAAGTGTTTGGGTGGAAACTGTTCCTTCCTCCCTC
>NW_028261389.1:54974118-55101618 GCF_051295495.1 Thamnophis sirtalis | reverse complement strand
CTACTGTTTCTGTATACATTGGGGGGGGGGATTGCTAGCCATTTTTTACGAAGAGCATTTTATTTAGTGTAACAGAAATGGATTTATCCACTGCCTTCCTGAATCTTACATTACAGACTTATATCGGGTAAATGACATATGCAATGACATTTACATGTGTACTGTCATGCAAAACCATTTCCTGCTACACTGCATATAGTGCTATTCTGATAGGGAAATTTTTTGACTTTATTCCATAATTTTCTCTGGTTGTGGTCACTGCACATACAGGCTTTTTGATATAAGCCAAACAGAGTAAGATATCAGATTTCAAGTTGTATATTTTAGCTACACTATGGACAATCATATTTTTATCTATGTCTCTTCTTAACAATGAGTTGAAGATCACTTATTACCAATGAAAGAGCAATTCTTCTTGGAAGAATTCAGGACCAAGAATGATAAATGTGCAACTTACCTGGCAAATCAAAATGAACTTTTAATTCTTACAATAATTATGGAAAACTTAAATGATAGATGCACATCTCTCAATACCTATATTGACTAATTGGAAAAAGCAATGCTAAGCATATTTATGTCAGTGATTCATTGCTAATGCTTGCCATGAGTAACACACCAGGTTATTGTGCAGACGGAATACATTTGCCATGTAAACCAATTGTCACTTTTAGAACATTACTTTGGTTAGTCACTATATATATTTACATTCTGTAAATATAAACATTTCTCATTTCTGCAACAGCTTCATCAGATGTGGACACTAAAAATATTTTTACATTTATTGGCTAATTTTGTTTTGACTTGTTGAGTTTTGTTTTGCATTTCTTGCAAGTTGCTACCTGTTGTGACCTGTCGTCCGCCAGCCCCTCCAACAACTGAACCAGATGAGGAGGAGGCGTAGGAGTCAGGGTCGGCATCAAGGCAACCTGAGAGCTCCGAGGGGGAAGAGGGAATGTCAGAAAGAGACAGAGGCGGAGAGAATCAACAGCCCCCAGGTATAGAGGTATCTGATGAGGAAAAGGAGAAACAGCTAGGTCCAGTGCCTGATGCGCAAAAAGCAGAGGAGAGGAGAGCAGGGGACACCTGATCCATGGGACGGAGGAAACATTGCTGCTAGTATAGATCCCCCCTACCTCTGGGGATAAAAGTCAGGGGGAAGAGATGAATAGATGTGGCAGACAACTATTCTTCTCCCTGCCAATTATCCTGCTGTAAGAGAGGAACTTTTTGCCGGGGCTGCTGGCGCTCCTAGTACAGGAATCGTTGCTCCAACTACAGAGGATTTGTTGTGTTTGGGGAACTGGGTCAGGACACTACCATGATTAATTAATAGTAATATCAGCTAAACAATTTCAGTTTTAAAAGTCACTTTTCTGATTATCATGGCAGCCTCTTGTCCAGCCATATTTTCATCATCATCCAGTTTCAACTAATAGTGAAAATGTAGGAAAAAAAGACTTAGGAAACCCTGTTGCAAGGCAGATCCAAATAGACTGGATAAAAGTGCTGACTATTTAAACACTGAATGAACTATCCCATGCTCTGCCACAAGGTATATTTTGCCTTGTTCCAACTCTTAATTGTACAACTGGGAAGGCTGCAACACACTCCCATCTCAGTTTCTCTTCTCTTGTTCTTTTCCTTCCAATGTCACAGAGCAGGGGGGGGGAGAGTGCACAGCAGTGGTGGGATTCAGCCAGTTCGCACCTATCCGGGAGAACCGGTTGGTAACTTTCTAAGCAGTCCGGAGAACCGGTTGTTGGAAGAAATCTTTTGGTTTTTTCCCCACTTTACAGAGCTAATCCTGTAAGGAAGGTAGGAAAGAAACATTCTGGTGTTGTTTCTAGCCTAATCTTTATTGCCCTGCTTACAGAAACTGCCTTTCTAGTTAACTCTTATTACCATTGTAACAACTAAGGCGAAGTGCCCATCGACCTGAGTGACATTGACTTGGCCATGCCCACATGATCACATGACCACCGTACCCCTCCTACACAGCTGGTCATTAAGGCAGAGAACTGGTTGGTAAATTATTTGAATCCCACCACTGGTGCACAGATACAAACACATGCAGGGGTCTGGGAGAAGGAGTGGAGGGTCATGGAGAGGCAACAATGGGGGAGGGATCAAAATGGGAAGCCTCCGTCTAAAGCCTCTAGCAGCTTAAAAATAAAAAAGCCCTGCGGAGCAGTGGCTTCCCTTTTTGTCCATCTTCCCCTCCATTGCCTCCACGCCTGGACTGACTCTATGCCTGATGCCAAGAGGGCAGTTCTGCTTCTGTCCTCACACCTACAATGCCAAAAGCCGCAAGCCACCGTGTGCCATGTCCCCCCCACAACCACTGAGATCGCCTATCGCTCATTGCACCTGGCAGGCAGAAGCCCCATGGCCTAAAAGTCCCATTCCATCTCCTTCCTTCCTCTATGCTTAGGAAGGGACGAAGGGGGGGGGATTGGCAGCATGGCTTTCCCACGCAGGAGCGGGGTGGTCCCAGTAAAAGGCCGGCAAGCAGGGAATGGAAACAATGGTGCAACTGTGGCATTGATCAGCAACCTGATGGCGGCCATCCAGGCCAAAATGTGGACAACCTTAGATCCGCACTGCTGCTTTGACCCTGCCCCCTAGTTGTGTGCATAGGTAGCGAGCGAGCGAGGGCTAGTGTCCTGGGTGAAAGGGAAATGCTCAGAACGCAGTCCCCAGGGATGCCATGTCCCGTGGGTGATTGCCACCTCCTGTGCGCAGGACTAGGGGCCAAGGTGGTGGTGCGGATCTAAGGCTGGCTACGGTCCAGCCCAGATGGATGCTACCAGGTTGCAGATCAGCATCCAGTCAGCCCAGGCCGGGCCATTGCGGCCCAGTTCTTCACTATTTCCAGGGCAGCCCGTGGGCCTTGAGTTTGATACCCCTCATCTAAGCAATGTAAAAGTTGTAGATTTCTTTGTGAGTTGATATAGAAACAGTTTATTTAAAGAAATAACCTAAATCGGTAACCTTTACTACTTCTTTGAGTATCTATGAACATATAAACAAATTCCTCGTATCCCTTTATCTCTCATCTCACTGTTTTCACAAAAATAAGATGCAAATAAGATTACTATGCTAGTAATGTGCACACGTATTCCCAACATGTCCACCCAAATTAGAAACATAGAGTTTCTAATACTCTTAAGCTTCAGTTCAACCACAGAATTGTAGTGACCAGAAAAACAAGGAAATAAATGTAAGTAACCTATATTAACCAATTTACAAATTACATGCGAAGGGCTTTCATTACTAAGCAAAATGCATTCAAAAGATAAATAGAGCACTTGAGAACATCCCCCCCAAAATTAGGCAGAGCAGAATTTTCATTACAAGTAATACAGATAGTCCTTGACTTACGATCACAATTGAGCCCAAAATTTCTGTTGTTAAGTGAGACATTTGTTGAATGAACTTTGCTCCATTTTACGACTTTTCTTGCCACAGCTGTGAAGTGAATCACTGCAGTTGATAAGTTAGTAGCTTGGTTGTTAAGTGAAACTGGCTTCACTGTTGACTTTGCTGGTCAGAAGGTCACAAAAGTGATCACATGACCTCCGGGACACAGCAAAGGTCATAAATGTGAACCAGTTGCCAAGCATCTGAATTTTGATCACGTGATCATGGGGATGCTGTAAAGATCGTAACTATGAAAAACAGTCATAAGTCAAATTTTTCAGTGCCATTGTAACTTTGAATATCATTAAACAAACTGCTGTAAGTGGAGGACTACCTTATATATTCATTTGTCCTAAATGTCCATGTCTTAGTGCTATCACAGAGATAAAATTCAATCCTATGAAATCCAGAATATGGCTAGCTTTGAAAAATGCTTTATCGTAGAAATGGATTCTGTCTTCATTGTTTGTGGATTGAAGAGAGCTCAACTACTTCTGCTTTTCTCTTTCCTCAGCATTCTAAACAGTGAAATACTTGACAAATGCTGAAATCTTTATAGCAGCTTGTCCACAGTTAATAGAACCACAATATCTCACAACTACATATCCCATGGATGAAACTTGCCATGTTTATTTTCATCTTATTTTATTTATTTTTGACCCAGGGTCAGGCTGTTCAAGTATCCTTTGGTAACGCTGATGTTTACAGGCTAGACTTTGTGCAAAAATATATAGGTAATAGGCCATTCTAGATCAATTTCTGGTGTGGACCTGAGCTATAGCAACAGTTGCCAGTCTGTACAAGTGGGTAGTTTCATTCTGATAGATTGCACTCATCATGAAAACCACCAAAATAATAAGATACTAACTCAGCAGGGAGGCCAAAAATTGAATGCAATCTGACTACTTGGTCAGCTCTTGAATAAAATTACTCCAAATAGGGTTTCAGATAAAACTAGCTGGATACTATAGAAAAAGAGAGACAGAGATTTCTTACTACTCATCCTTAATTTTTGTTTTTGGCAATCAACTAATAAAAACTGAATATTCCAAGTTACTTTACAGAAATCAAATCCACATGCTAAAACCTAACCAAACTATCTGAATATTATCAGATGAATATCTAACCTCTTACTAATGTGGTTACTAGATAAATGCTGCACAATTCCAGACAATTGAAAAATGGTAACATAGAGACCCTTTAGGTATCATCTAAAGTTGCCCTAATTTTTTGTAGCTGGAATTAATAATTCTAATGTATACATAAAAATCATTAATACAATGTAGAGTTGATATTGTCATAACATATATGGATATATGAAATTTATTAAAAAGTCAGTCAAGAAATACTTAATATTAGAATTTTAGTTGGAAGAAGTTTTTAAAAATGGAAAGGAGCAAAGTGGAAAGTAGCAAAGATATACAACAGCACCTATAATCATTATCTCATGCCAAAAATGCAAACTACACTGTTCCTCATGAAGCAAGAATCTGTATAGCTTCCTTAAATCTTTGGCTGAAACTTATATATATATTTTTCCTTGAAGGTCCTTGCACCATTAATCCTCCAAGATAAATTCTCCTCTTCGTGGATCCAGGCTGTTGAGTTCAACCTTGTGAAACTAGGTTTTTCTCCATTTTTCTCAATACTCAAATTGGACTATGATCAAGCAAAGCAAACCCTGAGGACATAGAGATGCAAGCAGATTTAGAGAAAGCCCCAATGATTCTGGCTCCAGATTCTATCAAATATACCAGTTGTCTCCAACCTTGGCAACTTTAAGACCTGTGGACTTCAACTCCCAGAGTTCCTCAACCAGCAAAGCTGGCTGAGGAACTCTGGGAGTTGAAGTCCACAGGTCTTAAAATTGCCAAGGTTGGAGACCACTGAGATATACTGTCGCCTGTGCTGGTTATCTTAGCCAGTTAGAGAGAACAAACCATCAGAAAGCCTTTTCACTTGCATAATGCCATGGGCTTCCATCAGCCGTCCTGAATGGCAAATACAAAGAGATACCACTGATTGAAAGGTTCTGTCCCTGTGATTCTGGAGAGGTAGAAACCTATTAATACATCCTTCTTCTCTGCTCTTTTTATAGAGATATTCAAAGAAAAAATATTTTTCTGATTAAATAATATCTATTCTGGCTATTGTGACACCATTTATTTTCAGTGACTGCTTAAAAATGAACAGCTCATAGTCACAGTGCAGGTTGCTAGATTCTGCACAGCAGCACTTTCATCGGAACCTAATGAATAAACCATTATAGTTATTTTATATGGTTAAGGGGCCAAATTTTTGGTATTATCATTTGTTGCATTTTAGTATTTAAGGACTATATGACTTCAGAATTTAAAGATTGCTATTATATTATAGCTTATACTGTGTTCTTGTTTACCTGCAAGTGACAGGATAACAATAGATTAATATAGTTTTTTTGTTATTTATTATTATTCTGTTCCAGACCTTTTAGCTAGTCTTTGAGTGTTTTTAATTGTACTGATCATTGACTGTAACAAACATTTGATTGACTGACACTGCTCCTAAGGATGAAAATATGCCAAGTTGTTTAATTGTATTCAGATTCTGAATAATTATTTGATGACCCACAATTATAGAAACTTTGAGACAGAATGCTTCAAACACTTTCTATTGTATTCCTACAGTTCTTGAACATAATTTAAATATACAAATTCAGAACATAAGGAATTGAAAATTGTGCAAAATTAGCTTTAAATTCTTAGTCTTAAAAATAAATCTGATATTATTTATATAATGTTGTTTATTTAAATAATTTATATAATCTTCAGTGGAACTGGTTTGACTTGTTAAAATGGATGTAAAACAAGGTCAGAAAAAGCTTGGTTAATGCTTTCTTGTATATATCACTAAATGGTGAAAATCCTTGAACATGAAAATATAGATGAATGGATCTTTAATGATTTAAATAATTTCAGATTTCCAAATAAAATATGTCTGTTTTTAAAAATAAGAAAGATTTTTAAAATATAATCCTTGCAAACTGATCTTTTAAACAAATACTACATTAGCAAATGCTAAAAAGCTTAAAAATAAAAGAATTGAGCATCTAAAAGATCATATTGTGTATCAAACCTTTATGTCTGAAGTTTTCTTGCCAAGACATCAAGTGGTTTGATTAAAAATACAGTGTGACAGACAGATTCAAAAGCTAAGAAATCTAAGTCCTAGTAATTAATGGTTTCATCTTAATTCTGGTTTCGTAAAAACTGGGATGCAACAATGTCCAGCAGATTCTTTTGAAATGTGTCATACTTCACTTTTCAAGTATATTTTTGCTCTATAGAAGAGCTTTTTTACTCATTCCTACTAATGCAGAAAGCCATCCTCTTGTATCTGGAATATACTACATAACGAGTTTGGTTACTCTATCATTTGTAAATTTATTCTCAATTCAAAAACATTTGCTTTTTCTTTAACAAACTGTACATTCAAATCAGATATTTGTATGCATGCACACAAAGCCAGTTAATCACTTCTGTTCACATGCTTTCAAAAATACCTGATTTGTATACATATTAGCAGACATGCTGGTTTGTTGGCAAAGTAATACAAGAATATAAATATTCTGAGCTTGTTTTCAAAATTATGCTCAAATGAGTAAATCTGTTTAACAATTAATTTTACATTTATTTGTATGTGTGTAATTTGCACATAAACACACACTTATAAATGAAACAGAATTTTTAAAAATAAATATTTGTAATTCTAAATTATCATTGGGTGAATAGTATATAATAACTTATTTCATTAAATCACAGGGTTGGAATCAATTAAAATCAATCTGAAAAATGAAAAAAAAAATATGAAAATGTAGGAAGATGTTTTGTAAAACATAGAATCATAGGGCTGGAAGAGACCTTGGAAGCCTTCTAGTCCAACTCTCTACCTAAAATAAAAGACCATTCTGGACAAATGGTTGTCCAATTTTTTTTAAAAAACCTCCAGCAATGGAACACTCCAACTCCAGAAGGCTCCTTTGATTAATTGTTCTCACTGTCAGGAAATTTCTACTTCATTCCAAGTTGGCTCTCTCTTTAACGAGATTCTAGTCATTGCTTCTTGTTCTAACCTCAGGTGCTTTAGAACAGTGGTCTCCAACCTTGGCAACTTTAAGACCTGTGGATTTCAACTCCCAGCCAGCTTTGCTGGCTGAAGAACTCTGGAAGTTGAAGTCCACAAGTCTTAAAGTTGCCAAGGTTGGAGACCACTGCTTTAGAAAATAAATTGATCTTCCTTTCTCTGCTCCCTTAAGTGTTCATCATACAATTTAGCCTCAAGAGGCCTTATCAACTTTGTTGCTGTCCTCTGCGCTCTATCTAGGGTTTCAGCACCTTTTTTTGTATTGTGGTGATCCAGTATTCCATGTGTGGCCTTACTAGTGCAATATAAAGCAGTGCTATTACTTTTTTTGATCTTGATGCTATCCCTCTATTGATGCAGCCTAGGACTACATTGGTCTTTTTGGCAGCTGCAGCACACTGCTGGCTCATATGTAAAGTGGACCTAGTCCACTAAGATATCTATATCCCTCTTACAGTTACTATTGTTGAACCAAGTACCACCTATTCTGTAGTCATATGTTGTGACTCAGCAGCAGCTTGCTGTGAGTTGTTTCGGGATGCAGGAATAATGAGCAGCGTTGCTCGTTAGGGTCGTCTTCTGCAGATAAAAGACGGATGGTGCCACGCCTTAGTTGTAGAAGTCAACGTCGTTCATCAGTCATGGTTCGTTGTTCGTGAGAGGCACTTGGATAAGTGATTTGCTTTCTGTAAACCTGGTTTGCTGTAAGAGCTTTTTGTTTTTGCATTTGCTGTGTAACTTTTTGCCAGAGACTTTATCTACCTTTATTTTGGGCTCGCAGCAAGCTTGAGCCAGGACTGATAAACATATTTCCTTTGAAGTTCTGTCTGACTGTCATTTGTGAACGAGCAAAGAGGGGAGTCAGAACAGTTTGACTTCTGCCCTGACAAACCTCCATTCATAAAAATATAGAGCAATTGTACGCTGCAAATGCCAGACTGACTCAGCAGATAGCGGTGTTGGCTGACCAAATTGCTCAGCTGCAGAGAGCTGCAACCCGCCCCCCCCCCCCCAGCCAAGGAGGAGGTGCCCAGTAGCCATGCCAGATAAATTTGATGGGAGTCAGGCCATGTTTGCCGCGTTTCTGGGACAATGCCAGCTGTTCCTGAGTTTGAGAGCGGAGGACTTTCCCACTGACCGGATGAAGGCGGGATTTATTATCAGTTTGCTCTCAGGCATAGCTGCCCGTTGGGCTACCCCCTTGTTAACTCAGACGAGCCCTTTGTTGGATGACTTCCAGGGTTTTTGTCAATACTTTAAACAGATGTTTGAGGATCCCATTAAGGGGGAAACATCAAGGAGACATCTGAAGTCACTGCAGCAGGGGAGTGGTTCATTGTAAGACTATGTCAGTGAATTCAGGCTGCGTAGCCAGGATTCAACGTGGAATGAACCAGCTCTGATGGACACGTTCCAAGATGGATTGTCTGATGCCTTGCAAGATGAACTTGCAAGTGTGGACAGGCCACCGACGTTCAACGTGTTGGTCCACTTGTGCCGCCGGATAGATGCCCGGCTGCAGAGGCAAAGGCCTCGCCATGCATTCCAGGAGACCACCAGCATGCCGGTTCAGCAAGAGACTGCAGTGGACTAGGAGGAGCCCATGGAGTTGGGTGCTGTCAGACCTTGAGTGTCACGTACAGAGATGGACAGACGACGTGCTGATGGATTGTGCTTCTACTGTGGGGATCTTGGACACCTGGCAGGGAGTTGCCCCAAGAAGAATAGAAGGGTTGTGCAGACTGCGGCCGACCATCAGCAACGAACTCTCGTGTCAGACCACCGGCACGTTTGTGCAGCTGTGATACCCCGTTCGCACAATGTAACATGCATTCGTGGGGTGTGGAATCCCAGGGCGGATGCCCTGCCTAGGAAATCAGAGAACTCTGACCTTGCGAACTTGCTTCCACCTCGGACTGTTCTACCCGTTGCATCCTGCGCTGCCGTTTATCATCCTGTGAGCATACAGTCTCTGATATGGGATACGCAGCGGGGTGATGAATAGGTGGAGCAACGAAAGGCGGAAGTAGGGCCGGCCCCCCCATGGACTTTGGAAGGGGATCTTTTGAAGTATCAGGGCCGGCTCTATGTTTCCGCAGGGCACATCCATAGATGGGTGCTCTCTCAGGTTCATGGTGCTTCTGCAGCGGGACATTGGGGGTTTTTCCGGACATTGCGCCTGGCATCCCGTCATTTCTGGTGGCCCCGTTTAAGAAATGATGTATGGAAGTGCGTTGAGTCATGTGTCCAGTGCCAATGGGCCAGGTCTGCAAGGAGGGCTTCGCCAAGATTCCAGCCCTTGTCGACCCCAGTCTCCGCAGCACAGGATTTTGTTTCTACCGCCAGACTCCAACAGTATGGGGACTTGTGGGTTGGCCTTGGAAAGGGTGGAGAACCCTGGACAGGGTGTTAGGGCTCGGTTGGACTGTTAGAGCTGCAGCCAGACTCTGACAGCACGGGGGCTGGTAGGCCGGCCTTGGAGAGGGTGGAGGACCCTGGATGGGGTGTCGATGCCGCGCAGGGTGGGAGGAGATGTGGTGGCCACCGGATACCTGAGGAGCATTGGATCAAGGGGAAGGTTCCTGCAGGTATTTGGGAATCACGAAGGTGGAAACACAGGAGATGAGTGCATCTTATGGACAATCCATTCCGACCACCTCCAGACCATTGGAACCCGGGGAAAGGACCCTGTGGTGGGGGATAGTGTTGTGACTCAGCAGCAGCTTGCTGTGATTATTCCGGGATGCAGGAATAATGAGCAGCTGTTGCTCGTTGGGTTGTCTTCCACAGGTAAAAGACGGATGGTGCCACACCTTAGTTGCAGAAGTCAACGTCATTCATCAGTCATGGTTCGTTGTTCGTTTGTTCGTGAGAGGCACTTGGATAAGTGATTTGCTTTCTGTAAACCTGGTTTGCTGTAAGAGCTTTTTGTTTTTGCATTTACTGTGTAACCTTTTGCCAGAGACTTTATCTATGTTTATTTTGGGCTTGCAGCCAGCTTGAGCCAGGACTGATAAAGATATTTCTTTGAAGTTCTGCCTGACTGTCATTTGTGAACGAGCGAAGAGGGGGGGTCAGAACAGTTATATATTTGATTTTTGTATTTAATTCATTTTGTATTTGTATTTAATTCATTTTGAATTTAATTGATGCTCAAGTCTGTCTTCCAATATATTAGCAGTTCTCTCCCACTCCCCCCAGCTTGGTGTCATCTGCAAATTTGATGAGCTCCTCTTCTATCTCTTCATCTAGATTATTTTTGAAGATATTGAAGAGTACTGGCCCCAATACAGAGCCCTGAAGTATCCCACTGCATGCTTCTCTCCATATAGATGTAATTCCATTGAGGACTATACATTGAGTGTGGCTGGTCAGCTAGCTGGGAATCCATCTGTTGGTGGTACTGTCTATCCCACATTGTTCTATCTTACCAAAATGTAGACTGTGGCCTACTTTGTCAAATGCCTTACTGAAGTTCAAGTATACCATAGCATTTCCTCTAATTTAGTCATTTTACCAAAAGAGGCAATAAAGTTTGTCTAGCATGGTTTTTAACAAACACATGCTGGCTTCTAGTAATCACTTTGTTCCTTTTAGGTGTTCATAAATCTGCAGCTTGATTACATCCATGATTGTTTACAAAACAATGAAAAAATTGAGGTCTTTAAGAAAACTGCAATTGTGAAGCAAACAGCATAGGTTCCCAATTTCATAGCCCATAATCTGTTTGTCCATCAGGTGCTGTTTCTATTTTCAGAAATCTATGACAAATAACCTGATTTTACTATAAAAGAAGTTCATGACTCTAGATATATTTTTCTTTGATTTGTGAAAAACATGGACATATTAGATAAATAAAAATGTCATCCTAACTTTCAAGTCCCCAATCTAATCCAACAACAATACTTAAACTAGCTTTAAATATAGTCCAAACTTAAAGAGTTTCCACTTAGGAAATTTAAGATGTCCTGCAGAAGGGTACTCCTTGTGACTCTCTATAGTTGTCAGGTTGCCCCCGTGGAGGACAAAATACTAGTCCTTTTGTTTGATTCACCATAGTTCTTATGTTGTTCCATGGTTCTCTTTCTTACTTTGACTTGATTATTTGTTTGAAACATTTTTTTCTAGCTAAATTTACTCAAGAAATCAGCAAAGTGTATTCCTGTGCAATACAGCACAATACAACTGTGGAAACTGCAAAGTGTATTAGTTCTAAACATCAAACTACTGATTTCTTTGCTCAAACCATCATGATTCAACCAAATTTATCTCTTCTTTTATATTCTTTGAACTCCAGGATTACAACTCTCATCAATCACTAATTTTTGACTATACAATTCAGTAGAGAGACCTTCTACTGTGTAAGTTCAGGTTTGCTTCTTATTTGTTTGGTTTACAAGCTATTTCTTGTGATTGTTATCACAAAAACATGCCTTATGTTCTCTGCCAAAGCCAAGACCAAAGTGTTTTCATTTGCTTTAATTTGTTGTTTTGTAACCTATAAACAGAGCTTCTTATCTTGTGCAGAATGCAGGCCTGAATAATGGCTGAAGAAATGTCAAAAGTACTACATTCATGTGCATAATTGTGAGGCTACAGATTTTGATGGCTTACTTTTTTGATTCTGTGGGGCACAAAGCCTGTAAAGGTGAGGCCTTTAGGCTTAGCGTTTCACCTTCCCATGGGCAAACGGGAGCCTTGGAATTATACTGAGGTCTTAAACTAAATTTAATTGACATCCAAGCTAGTGTCTTCCTTTACCTCCTTTTTTGGTCTGTTGTCTGCTTCCATGCTTGTTATTTTGTTTAAGTCAAGCAGGTACCCAGGAGATACTATATTTTACAGTTCTCCCTTGTACTTTCTATTTTCTTCCTTTTCTTCCACATTGGGTAGAGTTCAGGAGTTTCTATATTCAGATAGTCTATCAGCAACCCCCTCCACTTCATTTAAACCCACCTTTGGGTATATCAGTCTTTCTTTGAGAGAATTATGTCATACATAGTAAATCTTTTTCCATATAGATGAAGGACTGAAATTGCTTCTCAAAACTGTTTCAGCATTTCCATAGCACTTGCCCCATTTTCTATTTTTTAGTCATAATTTGTTTTATAACCTTTCTTGCTTTATCATTACTATTAGTACTAATATTCTTTATTCCAAAGCTCATATAAGCATCAATGGTATGTAGAGCTAACAAGAAATCTTTCTTTTTCCTTTTTAGAAAAATGGTGATAGAATGCTGGCTCACATGTATAAATAATTTAGCCTAATTTAAACAGCCTCTTAAATTATTGGTATTATTTTCATTTCCTCTGACAATGATGACCTTTTTTGGAAATTAACAAGAGTGTAGGCAAATTTTACCATTTCTAATCTCACATATTTGCAAACAGTTGGCCAGAACTACCAGCCTTTGACAGTAAATATTGCTAAACAGCAATTGAGAAGTAGTTGCATGATTAGTGTTGTTTATACTTATTTATTGTTTTAAAAGTTTTTAAACTGTTTTATAATTTTAGAATCTTAAACAGCCCAAGGTTGAATTGGGTGGCTATAAAATTGAGTAAACAAATAAACAAATAAATAAGTAACAATAAAGATATATAACACCAAAGGATTCAGAAAGTTTCTTATGAATTTTGAACATTTGCCATATACATTTTTCCAATATTGTATGAACAAAAGCTTATGCTTCTATTATTTGACATACATAGATTGTCTATGATAAGAAAATCTCTCCAAAGGTAGCCACAGCACATTGGGGAGTTTCCCCTACCTATAATAATTATGTTCACAGTAGGTGGAAAATGCATGCTATTTCACTCTGTCACAGACTATTTTCAAAATAAACTGGCTTCAAGAATAACATTTAAAATATTTGTTATAATATAAAACACAGAAGGGAAATTTTAAGGAGACTTACCGCACAATTTCCAAGCTACAGATATCCATTAAAATCAATAAAGCAGCATGTCAATCCCAGGTAACAGACAACAATTAAACTTCTGTTAATTCTTAGAATTTGTTGTGCCTTTTGTCTACCGATCATTCCACAACTCTAATTGTCTCTGCATGTCATATAATTAGTGATTTCAAACATTTTTCAATTATAATAACTATAGTTTTCCCACCACCAAATTCCTGCCTTTTTTTAACTGTGAAGTTTTCTGAATCTAGCCATCATTGTAGAAAAATGCTAAAATACTAGAATTGTAATACTGAATTTATAACAGTCCAGTAACTAAAAATTAAGGCTGTGCAATCATTTGACTGACAAAAAGTGCCACAAAAGCCACTGTCCTTGATGATAAAAAAATTATGAAGTGTGTGACAGAAAAGAATGGTTTAATATCCAAGGATTATATCAAGCACAAAATGGATGATGAAAATAAACCAATCTTGTGCACAGTGGCATAGCAAGTTTTATTAGCATGCTGACAAATTTCAAGCAACCAACTTTCTTGTCTCATAAGACAGCTTAAGTTATACCGTCTTTGCTCCCTGCAGTTGCTGCAATATCTTCATCTGAGAAATATTCTCTAGTTCACACTTCTTTCTTGCATGAGAACAGAATCCCAAGTTATGCCAAGCACACCCGAGTTGACAAATCTGAAGCATGTTTGAAAAGGTAAAAAATATATCTCTTTTTGACATTTAGAGAAAAAAAATACTTTTACTAGTGGTGTTAACTAGAACTTTAAGGGAAAGAGACCATATCCAGAATATGAATGTTATGAATGATAGGAAGTAAGAAAGCGACTGAACAATATTTAAAAATAATATTATAAATCATTAATGCATTTTAAAAAGCTTTAAACTAAACCTAATAAAACAGAATCTCTAAATCAATGGTAGGCAGTATTTGGAGGCATTGGATTCTAGATCTTCTGGAGCTGACAGGATGTCATCCAGTGATACTATTAGACAATTAGAAAGATAGAACTGAATTTTCTAAATGGTGGGATTGGCAAGAGAACTCTGCAATGTAAACTAATTCTTTTCCTACTGTCACTGACTTCCCACAATGGAATTTGGTCATTCTGCTACTAAATTTTGATGGAGAATTCTGAGATGCTATGGAGTCACATATGGCTTGTAGGTTGCCCATACAAGCCATATGTGCCATAAACCTTAAAATATTTTAAGTTATATATAAAATATCTTAATAAAAATAAAGTAGCATTGATTATGATACGTAATGAAATGTGTACAAGAAAATAACTAAGCTCAGAGGGCACCAAGGACCCCTCAAAAATAAAATAACTTATGGATATGTAAAATGTTTTGTAAAAAGTTTAAATGAAGTTTCATTGAAAGTTACCTATGTCAATTGCATCCATAATTATTATATTCAGGCTTAAAATAGTTTAACCTATATTTATTGCTTTATAGATATTCAGTTTTATTTATTATGTAATAATTATAAATATTCCTGGATCATAGGTTCAGTGATGAAGGAATGAATGAATGAATGAATGAATGAATGAATGAAGGAAGGAAGGAAGGAAGGAAGGAAGGAAGGAAGGAAGGAAGGAAGTAAGTTTGGCTCAAAGTAATGAAATGTATTGGAAGTCAATATTTATGGACCCATATAATGACAGCCATAGAATATAGAAGATCCAACTTATAACAATAATAAATGATATAGCACATGTATAATTTGTCAAATTATAAAAATCAAATAGTATGTTGTATGTTTATGACACTAAGAGAAACAAGAAGAATTGAATGAAAGTGATATGAAATCATCTAAGGTGATATGAAATGATCCAAATAATGTCAAAAAACATGAAATGGTGGGAAGTTATATAAAAATTGAAAATCATAGGTTGGTGATAATTTATCTCCATTTATATTCCATATGTCCTTCAGGAGCTCAATGTGGCATTCACAATGCTTCATCCTCTTATTTATTTTTTTTCATAAGAAACTGAAGGATAAGATCATCATCTTTAACTACTGAAATGACTAGTAAAGTATCTGCACTGGCAAAAATATGAATTTCAAATAATTTCAAATAAGCATGTTGATCTATGGAACAATAAATTAAATGATTGATTTTAGTGGGTTTTTTTTAATGAAACACTAAGTTTTCCCTTGAGTCAGTTCCCCCTTTTTTTGTAAAATACAGGGAGATGATTTGGTGGTGTCATGAATGGATCTTGAGAAACGTGGACATGCAGAAAAGGAAATAAGTGAAATAAATGATAGTGAAAGTAGAATAATACAGGAATAAAAATCCAGTATAATTCTGTATAAAAAAGTTAAAATAAATAAAAACCATTTGGAAGTGGATGAAAAGGACAAAACAAGAAGCCTCCAGTAAAATTAATGTGATGAAAAACAAGAATGATGACAAAACTGAAGAAAGAAATGGTAGGATGACAAAAGGCAATAAATGAATTGATTTCACTTAAATTTTCATAGCACATAATCTTGTAAATCATGATTTTTGGTTTATATTCATTCTTCTAATATTTGTGCATATAAAAATATGCTTATCCACAAACGCGAAAAAAGCATACCTTTTTCTATGTACTACTCAAAAGTCACAATTTTACTTCCCTGCATGAAATCATCAAATCACCTTCAAGTAACCCTTCTTCCCTCCCTCCCTCCGATTATTCATCTTAAACTGAACATTTTACTTAAAAACTTTCCAGATAACATTTTTCAGTAAGATAAAGAAATGTAGACTGGTTTATTTATTTATATATTTGTATCCTGACTTTATTATTATTATATAATAATAACAACAACCGAAAGTGATGAACATATTGAATATTCCTTTCTCCTCCTATTTTCCTCATAAGAATATCCTGTGAGGTAGGTTATGCTGAGAGAAGGTGACTGGTCCAGTCATCTAGCCAGCTTTCATGCCTAAGGTGGAGTATAAGTCATGGTCTCCCAGTATCTAATCTGGTGCCTTAACAATTAGACCAAACTGGCTCTACTTGATCTGTATGTTGCACACCACACAACCAAAGCTTAAAAGTCTGTAGAGATTCTCAGTCATCCAGGTCATGGTGGTCCGAAAACAGTGGTGGGATTCAAATAATTTAACAACCAGTTCTCTGCCCTAATGACCAGCTGGGTAGGTGGGGCTCGGTGGTCATGTGACTGGGTGGGCGTGGCCAACTCAACATCACTCAGGTTGATGGATGCTTCACCCTAACTGTTACAGTGTAATAAGGGTTAACCGGAGAGGCAGTTTCTGTAAGCAGGACCATAAAGATTAGGCTAGAAACAACACCAGAATGTTTCCTTCCTGCCTTCCTTACAGGAATAGCCCTGTAAAGTGGAAAAAAACAAAAGGAGATTTCTTCCAACAAACAGTTCTCCAAACTGCTTAGAAAGTTACCAACCGGTTCTCCCAGATAGGTGCGAACTGGCTGAATCCCACCACTGTCCCAAAGGTGCTTTTTTCAGGAGGCAACCAAAGCCTAGTTTAACCAAAAGCAATATCTGAGAAGAGTTTACGCCCATTGTACCTAAGAAAATTGTCAGATACTTGTAGCTTTTAGTCTGACTACTCCGATGCTAGATTCATGACCTACCTGGCTGGTCAAACTGCCCAGAAGAAGATACATGATTGGATTTGACTAGTGACTAATTCCTTTTTGAGGGAGGCAGCGATCTCACTGGCTCTTAAGGAAGCAGTGATGCACCTCCTCCTCAAGGAACAATCACTCACCCCCTGGCTAAGAGGGCCGTTGCACAACTTTAGGTTGAGTGCCAGTTGTACCCATTCCTGGGCCAGGCAGTTCTTATTCACTGTTACTCATGCCATCTGACCATTGCAACATACATTACATGGGGTTGCCCCTGAAGAGTATTTGGAAGTTTCAGCTGGTACAGAAAGCAGCTGCATATTGTAAGCATATCAGCTAATCAGCACATATATCATTACTACTTTCTGGGTTCAACTGCTTGCCAGTGTGTTTGTGGGCACAATTCAAGGTACCAATAGTCATCTTTAAAGCTCTTCTTATTTTAGGATCAGATTACCAGAGGAAATCTCTTCTCCCAGTTGTTGCTACCACTCAATCGAGTATGGCATGATAGGCATGTTCCAGGTCTCATCAGCCAAGGAAATTATAAAAGCTGTGAGAATACTGAAAAAGAGAGCTGCAGGTTTACATGGTTTTAACTAGAAAACCTTTAAAATGTGGATGTGGCTTGCACTGTTTGTTCAATGTGTGTCAATACAATGAAAATCAGAAGATAGTTGTATACAAAGGAAAATTTACAAGAGTCAATACATAAAATACTGTACAGGGGATTAATTTAAGTTTGCTGAGAAAGTGTTTGGTAAAAATTTAATTGAAAGGTATTAAAGGTGACAATGAGCAAAATCTGCAAAGTACAGCATAGCCTGAGGCTAGACAGCAAGTGTACAGAACAATTTTTAGTCTTCACAGGTCATTGAGAAATTATGGAAGGCTTTATGTGAAACATTAAAGCTTGCTTGCTTGAATACAATAATAGCAATATTGAGTGGAAGTAGAAAATGTTTAGCAAGTGGTTCAAGAAATACAAGGATACATAATGTCTCATTTGTTGTTTAATATATATGGATAAATGGTTGGAGTAATATCAGAGGCTTGTTGATATACAGGTGATGCTAGCTAAGAACTCAAATGGTTTGCAGTGTTCATGAGATGGATTCTGTGATGCAACAAATATTAAAGAATTGAAAATTAACTTCCATCACCAAGACAATTGTTTTTGAAGGAAATAATGTATTTATTAAAAATGGAAACAATTGAGAAGTTTTAAGATGTGCAGGTGTGAACAAAAAGTTAGTTGGTAAGATGTAATCTATTGCTAGGAATGGAGTAATATGCTATATAAAGGAATGTGGTTTTGAAAGTTGGCTATCCGAAGAAAAACATACTAGGAAGTTGAAAGCATTGGTAAAATTGAAACCAATGGATGAAATATGAATGGTTGATAAATGAATGTGGACTGAGATGGAGAAATCAGCGCAAACGAAGCACATTAAGAACAGTGAATAGTACGGATATAAATTAGCTTTATATTTTCTCTTACATTCTCTTTTAATTCCTTTTCTCATTGCTTTGTATTATTTTAATTTTGCATAATACTTTCAGAATATCCATGTATCAATGCTTTCTTTCTAATAATAAAAAGTGGGATCGTAAGGGTTACCTTTCTGAATAACAAAAGGGGTGCGTGGGATGTAATTATGCTTTAATCATTTGCCTCTTTTGTCTCTTTCTGAAGACACCTCTTTTTACTCATTCTTAAAGGATAACTTAGAGAAAATGTGAAGAATCAACATTTTTGTATATTTGGATCATTAGCAGCACAGTTGATTTTACAGAAAATTTGCTTAGCTACATTCCCATGTCTGTTGATTTGATTGTGTGAAAAAGATCTTTAAACACCAAAGTTTAAAAATAAATTAACTACAGAACAATTTAATTAATAGTTGAAAACTATAATAATTCTGGAGAATTGGTCCATCTATAACTTGAGATAATCACTTACTAATTTCTCTTCAGGAGAGGAAATAAATGTTTCTGATAGTCTTTTATATAGGTAATGCCAAATATTACTTGGCTCAATTATGTATCCAATTCTAATTCACAAAGGATAGCACAAAACTGTTATTTAGTAAACATCCTGGTTATCCAAAGAGAGAGAGAAGATGGTTAAAAACTACCTACACTGAACTTGTTTGGAAGAACCTGCAAGAAAACCCATCTTCTACGTCAAAATATTGTTTTTCTCTGCAATGGCACATTTGGAAATATAAAATCTGCTTCAGGATTCTTAATTATCACAGGAAATAGTTGCTCAACATGTAAAATATATATGAAGGTGAAGCTCAAGTATATAAATTCCTGATTGAAAAACACTAGAGTTCTATTGCTATATAGATCTCATATTCATGTCTGATTTTATGTGTATTTTGTTCTTACAGTACCTTGTTCCTAGAAGTCACTTTTATATAAATTAAAATAGGAATAACAGGGACTTTTAAGCTAATAAATTATTTCATTAAGCTTTTTTGCTGATCTGTTATTCATGGGAGGTTTTTAAAGTTCCATTCTGGTCGAAGTGCAAATTACTCATATTTTCCAGTCCAGCAAAAATATAACAAGAGGTCCTATGTTTCTTTAAAATGATCAAATATGAACAACTATTGTTAATGACGAAAATAATACTACACTAGGCAAAAAAATCATTGCAAAAAGATTCATGTTATAAGATTTTTTTCAAGATCACATAGTTAAAAATCTAAGAATCTTATGGGCAATTAAAACCATTATTTTCACTATTCTAAAGATATGGGTACAAATTCCTACAAATTACGTTATACAGGTAGTCTTTGATTTACAACAGTTCATTTAGTGACTGTTCAAAGTTACAATAGCACTGAAAAAGGGACTTATGGCCATTTTTCACACTTACAACCATTGCAGCATTCCCATGGCCATGTGATAAAAATCCAGATGTTTGGTAACCGACTCATATTTATAACCACTGTACCAGTGGTGGGATTCAAATAATTTACCAACCAGTTCTCTGCCCTAATGACTAGCTGAGTAGGTGGGGCTTGGTGGTCATGTGATCATGTGGGCGTGGCCACGTCAATGTCACTCAGGTCGATGGGCACTTCGCCTTAGTTGTTACAATGGTAATAAGGGTTAACCGGAGAGGCAGTTTCTGTAATTAGGGCAATAAAGATTAGGCTAGAAACAACACCAGAATGTTTCCTTCCTGCCTTCCTTACAGGATTAGCCCTGTAAAGTGGGAAAAAACAAAAGGAGATTTCTTCCAACAATCGGTTCTCCGAACTGCTTAGAAAGTTACCAACTGGTTTTCCCGAATAGGTGCGAACTGGCTGAATCCCACCACTGCACTGTACTGTCCCAGGGTTATGTGATCATCTTTTGTGACCTTCTCATGAGCAAAGTCAATGGGGAAGCCAGATTCACTTAACAAGCGTGTGACTAACTTAACAACTGCAGTGATTCACTTAACAACTGTGGCAAGAAAAGTCATAAAAACTTACTTAACAACAGAAATGTTGGGCTCAATTGTGGTTGTAAGTCAAGGACTACCTATACTTAAAAGTATACTATAAATCCAAAAGACAAAAAAATCTCCTGTAAGAAAAAGGAACCAAGGTAAAATGGATTTACTCACATTCCTATGCATCAGAAAATCGAAAAAGTCCTAGGCATGCCAAGAATGCATATTCACTGTGTTATTTAGGACCGTTCAATTTAATATTCAATTTAAAAGAAAAAGAAGGAAGGTAGGCTTCCTTCTTTTCATTAAGCCTTTTTCATTAAGATGTTCCTTCTTGTTGGCTTCAGATATAAGCAAAACCTATATATACTGTTTAATTTGTACTCAGTTCCAATGACTTCTTGGCAAAAGCCTGATGTACACTCAGTGGAAATATAATATCATAAGGAAATAAGTGGAGAATTTGATCTGAAACATGATTCAGATGGTGAATACCTAGAATGCCAAGAGTACATACTGCAGACATGAAACTGGAGAGCATATGCTAATACCATCTGTTCATTTTTGTTTTTAGAATGCTACAAGGTAACAAATGAATCCTTGCATTTTTATGTCTCCTGTGATAGCAAAGCTATCTAAGCAGTGCCTTCAGAGGAAAACTCCTTCAAATATTAAGAACATTTTCCTCTTTAAAATGAGCACACAACAGCTGCTTGGATGAAAAACAAATCTTTTAGTTTGAACCTCTCCATTTCAGTTTCTCTCAACTAACCCATCTTTTCCCAATTTTTGTTTCACTTTCCAATTTTTAGGAATTTACATGAAAAGAATTCATATTTTTCCTTATATATTTGAAGAATCGATTAAAATAAGTCTTACAATATGCTTTTTAAAAAACATTTTAATTGATATATTTTTCTGGGTATTTTCCAGATAGTTAAGTGGTAAGTTGTTGTGGCCCAGCATGAGCCGTTGGAGCTGCCACCAGTCACAGGAGGATTACTTGTTACATCAGCTCTGGGTTGAGTTCCAGGAAGTTGCCTCTGGGGATGTGGACAAGGCCATTCGAGCTGTAAGTGCCTCCACTTGTATTTTGGACCCGTGTCCCTCCTGGCTGGTGGCTAACAGCAGGGAGGTGACACATGGCTGGATCCAGGCGGTTGTCACCGCCTCCCTTCGGGAGGGGCACTTCCCCGCCGTACTTAAAACGGCGGTGGTGAGACCCCTCCTGAAGAAACCATCGTTAGATCCAGCCATCTTAAACAACTTTCGTCCTGTCTCCAACCTTCCCTTTATCGGGAAGGTTGTTGAGAAGGTGGTGGCCTTTCAGCTTCAACGGGCCTTGGAGGAAGCTAGCTATCTTGACCCCTTCCAGTCCGGCTTCAGACCTGGTTACAGCACAGAAACCGCTTTGGTCGCATTGACCGATGATCTCTGGAGGGCCAGAGATGGAGGCTATGCGTCCATCCTGGTTCTCCTTGACCTCTCAGCGGCTTTCGATACCATCGACCATGGTATCCTTCTGCGACGACTGCGGGAGGTGGGAGTGGGAGGCACTGTTCTGCGGTGGTTCTCCTCCTACCTCTCGGACAGGTCGCAGTCGGTGTTGGTCGGGGGGCAGAGATCGTCCCTGAGGCCCCTAACATGTGGGGTACCTCAGGGTTCGGTCCTATCCCCCCTACTATTTAACATATACATGAAACCGCTGGGCGAGATCATTCGGAGGCACGGGATAAAATACCATCAATATGCGGACGATACGCAATTGTATCTGTCCGCCCCGTGCCAACTCAATGAAGCGGTGGACGTGATGAACCAGGGTTTGGAGGCCGTTAGGAACTGGATGAGTGCTAACAAACTGGTACTCAACCCGGATAAGACCGAGTGGCTGTTGTGTTTCCCCCCCAATAATTTGGCTAATATACCAACGCTTAGGCTGGGGGGTCAAATTTTATACCCCTCAGATAGGGTCCGCAACTTAGGAGTCCTCCTGGACCCACAGCTGACTTTCGATCACCAGCTGTCAGCTGTGACCAGGGGGGCATTTGCCCAGGTTCGCCTGGTCCGCCAGTTGCGGCCCTACCTAGACCGGGGGGCTCTCACAACAGTCACTCGAGCCCTTGTGATCTCTAGACTGGAATACTGCAATGGGCTCTACATGGGGTTGCCCCTGAAGTGCATCCGGCGACTGCAGCTAGTCCAAAATGCAGCCGCGCGAGTGATAGTGGGCGCACCGCGGTTCGCCCACGTTACACCTGTCCTCCGCGAGCTGCATTGGCTGCCTGTTGGTCTCCGGGTGCGCTTCAGGATACTGATGACCATCTTTAAAGCACTCCATGGTAGCGGGTCTGGGTACTTGAGAGACCGCCTTCTGCCGATTACCTCCCTAAATCGACCAATTAGATCGCACAGACTGGGCCTCCTCCGAATTCCATCTGCCAGTCAATGTCGACTGGCGACCACACGGAGGAGAGCCTTTTCTGTTGCCGCCCCGACCCTGTGGAACGAGCTCCCCATGGAGATCCGTACCCTCACCACTATCCAGACCTTCCGCGCAGCCCTCAAGATCTGGCTCTCCCAGCAGGCCTGGGGATAGGTTTCCAATTACCCGCCCGAGTGTTTGATCGCTGAATGAAAGTTGTGTTTTATTATTTTTTCTTTGTGCACATATTGTTTTGTTTTTGACCTTGCACCCCCCTCCCCTGTGGTTGTAAGCCGCCCTGAGTCCCCTCAGGGAAAAGGGCGGCATATAAATCCCAATAAAACCTTAAAACCTTAAAAAACTCCGACAGCGAGGGGCCCTATGAGTCAGCTCTGGAGGATGTGGAGAACCTGGACAGGGTTCCAACTCCGAGCAGGGTGCAGAGAGGCTGGTTGGCCACCAGGAGGAGCCTGAGCCTTGGATCAGCTGGCTTTGTGCCTAACGTGGGACTTGAACTCAGAGTCCTGATTTCTAGTCTGATTCCTTAACCACTATATCAAACTGAATCTAGTATTCTGATCATCATTATATTCATGTTGGAAGTGCCAATATGCTTTCCGGTTGAAAGGATTAGCTGGTGGAAAGGATCAGGGAGGAGACAAGAGAGTGTGATCCGGACGTCATGCATTGGAGCAGTGGGGAGGAGCCAAGGGAGTTTTTCCTGGATGCCCGGCACCGAAGAGCTAATAGGCATAAGGAACAATTGCGCAGTTACAGGAGATAATTGCACTCAGCTGGTGGTAATTAGGCTCCTCTCAAGACTATAAAAGGAATGACTGTGCACACGCCCTTTTGCAGGAGTCAACGTATTCACAAAAGTTGGAGAACTTTCGTGGCTAGCTTGGCAGGCTGGATTGCTGCCAAGGTTAGTCTGTGCTGGATTGCTGCCAACATATTGTCTGTGCTGGATTGCTGCCAAGGTCCTGCCTGTGTGTTAATAAATCCTTGCAGTATCTTTGTCTTGGCGTGCTTTGATGTAGGATGAGAGGGGTCAGAATATAAATAGGTAGATAGGTAGTGGAGTGCAGAAACATAGATGTTTTCTGATCAAAGATTACACCACATTTTTTAATTGACAACTAAGTTTCACTTATACCATGTTTTCCCAAAAATAAGGACCAGCATGATTTTTAGGATGCTTGTAACATAAACCCTTCCCCCAAAATAAACCCTGGTTAAAATCATAAGCCCCATGGTCAGCAAAGGAGGCGGCAAGCATGTGGGAGAAGACCTTGGATGGTACAGTCTGGGGTCAGCCCCAACCTACAGGTAAGTCTGACCACTGCGACCACTGGGCTGTTCATCCAAGAAGCAGGTGGATACAGAGGTGCAGGAGGAAGCCCACCATCTGGCCTGCTGGATGCGCTATGTGGCTGCCTGCCCCATTGAGGCCATGGGCAAGCAAAGACAAGGTGGTGGGATGAAGTGGGCAGGTGGCAGCGGGAGGCTTGTCTGTGTTCAGCAGAGCTGGAGGATGATGTTTGACAGTGGGGGGCCAAGTGCAGAGGGGCCATAGCGTGGCACCACCTCTACCCCTGCTTTGCCTCTGCAACCCCTACAGGAGCCTTGTGCGGGGGTGTATGAATTGATTAGTGGCTGGGGAGGTGGGCAAGAGGAGGAGATGAAAGAGAACTGCTCCGAGGAGAAGGAGGGAGATCCTGTACATCAGCCTGTTGCCTGTGTTGAACAGCAGAGATTCCCTTCCTGGAGGGAAGGAGGAAGGGGAGAGAAATGGGAGAGGAGTGGGTGTCTGGCTGGTCTGAACACCCCGATATTGTGTTTTCTCCAAAAGAAGTCCTAATGCATCTTTTGGAGAAAAAATATATAAAACTGGGTCTTATTTGGGGGGAAACAAAATAGTAGCAATAGCAATATTAACCTTGTGTTACAAAAATAATACCTACATTTCTAAGCCCTTGCATGAAAAAAATGATTATTTCTATAAAGAGAATCAGCTATCTCTTATATTAACTAATAAGATTGATGTACCAGAATACTAGGAGGAGTACAGTGGGTAGATAGCTGGGTAGAACGCTGGGTTGAGAAGCCTGTGTTCAAGACACAGCTGCTGCTGTAAGACTTGGTGAGCTCCTGTTATTTGTCAACCTAGCAGTTTGAAAGTTTGCAAATGCAGGTAGAGAAATAGGTATTCTTTGGTGAGCTCATTAACAGGACATGAAAGGACCTCCCCCACTGCAGTGTCACCTGGGCAACAGTGATTTCACCAGCTAATCCTTTCAACCGGAAAGCATCTTGGCGCTTCCAACATGAATATAATGATGATCAGAATACTAGATTCAGTTTGGTATAGTGGTTAAGGAATCAGACTAGAAATCAGGACTCTGAGTTCAAGTCCCACCTTAGGCACAAAGCTAGCTGGCTGCTCTTGAGCCAAACAGTCTCTCAGTCATAGGAAGGAGACATTGACAAACTATTGAAAATTCTTGTTAAGAAAACAGCAGGGGCTTGTCCAGACAGTTCCCATGAATTGGACATGACTAAATGTTCACCCCACTCATACCCAGAATATTGGCAAAACAGGATATATAAATGCTAAAATCTTTATCTTACAGGAAATTAAAACAGAGGATAGTTAAATGCAGGCATTAAATTGCAAGCAAATACGTTTGGTTAAATACAAAGTAATCTTTAAAAAACTTGCAAGAAAGAATAAACTAATGGGAATAGAACTTGTGAGGACAAATTCTTAAAGAAAGGAAATATTAAAAGCACAGTTCCTAGCAATTCTTATTAAGGGGGTTAGGAAGAAAGACCAGTATTAGTCCTTCAAGATAGTCCACACAAGAAACCAAAACCCAGGAACACTAACTTTATTGTAAGTTTACAGTAACAGAATTTTGCAAGTGTGAAAAGACTTCTCACCTCCTTTACCTTTACATTCCAGAGAAGTAGGAGGGTTCTTTCTGGGGTGATTTCCCTGCCCCCATTCCTTGTATACACTGAGGTCAATGGTGGGCTTCAATTTATTTTACTACTGGTTCACTTGTGTGCGCGATGCTTCTGCACATGCAGAGCCTCCTGCCGCAACCACTACCAGTTCGCCAGATCCAGGGCGAACCAGCAGAAACCCACCTCTGGCTGAGGTATATTTTGACTGTTGTCTAAACTGTTGTCTTCATCCTATCTCTTATCTCCCAAGGTTATTCTCATGTCCCATTACATCAACCAATTTGGCTACAGACAATGCTTATTAAAACTCTGAAAAAATAAATACTGTGTCCTAACAGGATATAGCAGAATTTGGAGTCAAGGAACGTTTAAAACAATACCCCCCATAATACATTTTTTTAAAATGCAAGTGATTTCAAAATGCAAGGGAATTTAAGCATTTAAATGTATTTCAATTAATGACTGAAATGATACAAGGTCTCATAGAAACCTAAGCACCCATATGACTCAATACTTAACAGAAGAGAAATGGTCATTTTGAAATTGCCAGTTGTAGTGAATGATGGAGTGTTCTTTTTGTAATCTGGATTACCTGGCATTTGGAGGACAATTTTTAAAGGCCCTGATTATGCGTTGCATTATCCCAGGCAAATAGTTATTGCACTGAGACTGTTGTCAGGTTATCTCTTTCTATATTCACTTCTCCACTATACTACTAAGAATCAAGCACTGATTGAGAAAAGAATCTTACTGACTTTGGTATTGAAAGACAAAATATTCATCTGATCTGAATTTCTGAAAAACGTTCAACCTTTTAAAATGTAAAAAATAATGTGTTATATTCAGGCATTTAAAAAATGTACCATGTGTTTCATTTATGCACCATTTACAAAGTATACAAAATACCACATAGTGAAAGGAATTTACTGGATATCAATCAATTTGCATAAACATTTTTATACAACTGAATTCCAAATAGTAATTCTTTTACAATAATTATGTCAGAAGGATGTATGGTTGCAATCACCAAAATATCATTTGGGAATGTATGACTGCCTTGCATCAGAAATTTAACCTTGAAGAAAAATGTCCTGTTATGCATATAACTACTGAATAAAAATTGCATAATTGCTGCTATTTGAAAGAAGACTAAAAAGAGCCCCAAGCACAACTTTTCTACTATCTGGCATCATCCTGCTTCATGAAATTACATGCAAATTGCTTTAATTATATGCAAATAAAATGTGCCAGTTAGCCATGGGCCTCTAACTCATGATATTTACATATCCAGATGTGGTTCTTATTTCTCAATCAGCTACTCTATTCCTGACCTATAGAATAACTGTTTAACAGAAGTGAAATTATGTTAGCTTGAAAAAGCACTAGTGCTAGAAGCAGATGTAAATATTAGGGCTGTGCATGCTTTAAAAATGTTTTCAGTCTCATGTAAGTATAGCACTTCTCTGCTATTCGTTAAAGCAGCTCATCTTTTTTTAGGTTACCATGCAAGGTTGAAAGACATAGCTTAATTTCAATGACTCAACTGTTTAAATAGCAGTTATTTCTCCCCCAGGGATACAAATTTAAAAAGGAGCTGTATTGATTAAAACGTGAATGCTATACTTCTGTGAGGTTCAAAGCACTACTTCTGAATCATTTTCAGCCCTAGTAAATATCAGGTCTACTAAATGTTGGGTGCTAAAAACCCAGATGACCACCAGAAAGGTAGCAAAATGATATCAAAAATAAATTATTTACTGCTATTTAGAATCTTGCATTGAAAATCTGGTAATCTTAATAAAGATCCAGGTGATTCCAGAGGCAAATAAAAACACTGAGCAGAAACTGACAGCTTTTTTTATTGTTTTGAAAAGGAATCATTGCATACACAAAACTGTTGTTCAGTGTTGCACTATAATACAATCAAGGAAGTAAACTAGATTGCTATATATTTTATATCAATTATATTAAAGGTAAGGATGCAGAAGATTGCATTTAAATATGGGTTTAAAGCATATTGCTATATATATATAAAATAAATTTTAAGTTTTTTATACTGGGGAGGAAGTGATATTAAATATTACTAAAATGTGATAATTGGTTCATAAACTCAATTTTATTCACGTTAGGGCAACTGAATGAACTTCTCAAAATTACACATGGTTCCAAGAGAAAATTCAACCTTACTTAACAGATTAACAGAGTTGGAAAGGATCTTGTAGGTCTTCTAGTTCACCTTGAAAGTACAGAGGCTGTGTAGTATCTTTAGCTCACAGTCATTAGGTAAAGATACAATAGCCAAGAAAATATAATAGCGCAGAAGAAACAATTGTATTGATGAACATTTCAGATTATTGTCATGATCTGCCCACATAATAGCCATTTAAATTGAGAACCAAAGGTGCAGTTACTGCAAACCTGTCCCATATTTCACTATAGGTATGTCACTCACAGTATCATAATATTTCAATAGTTCTTGAAATTGTTGCTTGATTGGCCTTACTGTCATTCAGAGGGATCTAGCTACATCAGGAAACTGGTTTTGGAGGAGGCATATGAGTTTCATTTGCTAGAGTACCTTAATGACCAACAATGTTTCAATGCCTACATAGTTGTTAGTAGGGGAGAACATGAAAATACTGCCACCATAAAAAGCCCCTACAGATTGTAATAGCTGATAGGTAACCTTATTATTATTGCTGTTGTGGGAATGTTAAGATTTATATTCTGCCTTTCTTCCATAAACCCAAAGCAGCTATCATTAAGATCCCCAGAAGAGCAATCCTGGGAAGTGGGTTTGGGGTGAGAGTGAATTGGTTTAAAGTCAGCCAATGAATTTCCATGTATTTGCAAGGGTGATTACTGATGCACACAGTAAATACATTCAAAGTGAAGAAGCATTTCTAAATTTAATTAAAATAGAAATGAGCAAAATAACAGAATAACAGAGTTGGAAGGGATCTTGAAGGTCTAATCTAACACCTTACTCAAGCAGGAAACCCTATACCATTTCAGACAAGTGGTGGTCTAATCTCTTCTTAAAAACCTCCATTGTTGGAGTACCCACAATTTCTGGAGGCAAGCACATTAAATATACAATTACTCATACAATTACTCTCAAGTATTTCTCTGGTCCAATGCTACATAAAAATGACAATTCATCAGGGAATTTAGAAGAAACCTAAGGGACATATCAAAGGTTCTGGGGTACCCTTCTTTTTGTATTGAGTATTTCACTGCTGTTCTAATTATATTCAAATTATTCAAAATTTGTGGAGGTAAACAAAGAGTGGAATTTAATTTTAGTATGACTAAAATTTATTTTGTTAATCAGTTAGAGCTTCACATAAGCACAATTTTATCTTGTTATTGTAACAAAGTAAATCAAGAAATCTAGAAAAGGAACAAAAATTAACAGCAGGGGAAATGTAATGCAGTATTCATGAAAATCTGTGTTACATTAGAAATTGCTTTTCTCAAGCTAAAATCTCAAACAGACATATCAAGAGTGGGTTTTATTTTGAAAAGGCAACTGGACTGATTTTGAGTGATGGTTGGGGTGCACCAAGGCTCTGACTGTCACCACTTTTGTTTATATTGGTCATGGATACCATCACACATGACCTGCAGCAGAACACATCCTGTACTCTATACCAGTGATGGCTAACTCTTTTCTCCATGCATGCCCATACTAATAACGCAATGCACCCCGCCCCCTGTACATGCCCGCACGACCACCCCATGCTCCTCCTTCCCCATGCATGTGCATGCCCCTGCAGTGATGTGCGGTCAGCTTTAGGGCTGGTGAGGCACTTTTTAGATTTGTAGACTTCAACTCCCAGAATTCCACAGCCAGGCATGCTCAGTTCCGATTTAAAGCGACAGCACTTTTCCCCCTTGCAAAATAAGTTTTCCCATTATTTTTCTTCTCCCTCCCCCTCCTTCTTCCCTCTCTCCCTCCCTCCCCCCTCTCTCAAACAGACACACGCACACAGAGAACTTGGATCCCTCTCTTACTCACTCACTCTCAAACACAAACACAGAAGTTGGATTGGATATATTTTCCAAAGGCTTGAAAGAAGCTCCTCTGCCATACCCCCCCTTCCCCTGCTGCCTTCCGGTCAAACCTTTTGAATTCTTCCCCCCTCCCCACACACGCACCTTTTCCAGCTGTTTCAGAGACAATTTCAACTCTGCTTCTGCATGCCCTGCCCTCCTCTCATGAAAGGCCAGAGCTCTGAGTCAGACTGAGCTAGTTGCTCCCAGAGAACTCTAAAAAGCTTCTAAAATGCCCTCTACAGGAGGCGAGAGAATATGTGCCTCATTTGCATAAGGAATTTTTTTGCTTGTTAACCCTTGCTTAACTCTTAAAAGGCGAAAAATTGCTTATGCACAGGAGGCCCCTATTTCTCGGGCCTCCTCCTATGGTTAACACAAAGCACTGTTCCAAGTCACTATGAATCTGGTAGCAACTACCTTGGCTTTAATTATTTTTAAAAAATTCTTTAAAATTCTTTCCTTTTCCTGACTGGTGAGGCCACGCCTCCCCTGCCTCTAGTGACTGCACGTCCCTGTGCTCCTACTGTGCTTATGCATGACCCCCCCATGCCCCATTTTGGGCCTAGGCCTCCCTGAAGCCTCCTGGAATCAAAAATGGGGTGCAGGGGAGGAGCACCGCACCCCCCCATGTTCCCCCTACCCCACATGCATCTTCGCCTGACTCCCCGCCCTCCACACATTCACACGACACCCCCCCACCCCCATGCATGTGCACGCATCTCCCACATGCGTGACACAGACCTGGAAATCAGCTGGCCGGAGGGAGGTGTGTGCACATGCGCAGTGGAGCTGAGTTGGGTGATGGCTTCCATGCCCACAGAGAGGGCTTTTCTTCACGGCTCTATGCTGATGATGTTATGCTTGCTTCCACAACCAGAGGCGAACTGAAGCAGCAATTTCAAACATGGAACAAACATGGAACAAGAGCCAAGGTGGCGCAGTGGTTAAATGCAGCACTGCAGGCTACTGCTAGATCAGCAGGTCAGCGGTTCAAATCTCACCGGCTCAGGGTTGACTCAGCCTTCCATCCTTCCGAGGTGGGTAAAATGAGGACCCAGATTGTTGGGGGCAATATGCTGACTCTCTGTAAACCGCTTAGAGAGGCCTGAAAGGCCTATGAAGCGGTATATAAGTCTACTGCTATTGCTATTGCTATTGCTATTGCTCAACCATTTCAGACTCTGTCTCAACATCAAAAAAACTGAGTACTTAGAGACTGTCACCACCCCTGGAACACTTCAAATTAATGAAGAAAACCTAAAGAAAGTAGGATATTTGGGGTCTGTGGTCCCGCCTCCAAGGCAGCATCAATGGTGAGGTGCAAGCAAGGGTGAATGAAGCCTGAATGCATTGGCAAGAACTCACTGGTGTGTTGTGTGAGAGATGAATGCCAATCTATCTTAAATCTAAAATTTACAAGACAACCACCCACCCTGTTGCACTGTAAGGCACTGAATGCTTGGCAGTAACAACAGGGACCAAAAGCTATCTCCATGCCATAGAAATGAGAACGCTCTTTTTGATATCAGGCAGCTCCCTTCTTGACCACATCACAAATGACACTATTTGACAACATTTTGGTGTGGCACCAATTATAGAGAAAATGAGAGAAAGCTGGTTCTGCTGGTATGGACATGTCCTGAGATCAGCACCTTCCATCATTGCCAAGACTGCCAACCAATTGGAAGTCAATGGCCGGTGACCTCGCGGGTCCCCAAAAAAGAGATGGCAAGACACCATCAACAAAGATATGTAAGCTGTGGACCTGCACCCAGGAGACACAGCTGTGCAAAGTGGCATTCAATGATCCAAAAACAGGACGCTGCACTTGCAGGAATACACTAAGGAAAAAGAAGAACTGGACTGATTTTGAAGAAAAATAAGATCTTTCACTTCCTATCCTGGAAGCTTCATAATCTTTCAAACAAGCATTACAAACTGGAAGAATTCATGTCTTGCTGACATATTTCTAATTATAGGCACATAGATCAGTTTGGTTAATATACTGTAGGTAATATTACCTTGCATTAAATATTGGTATTCATCTTAAGACAACGGGAAAAAAATTAAGAGGAGCCATTTAAGTTTCTTCTTGGTTGAAGATTAGATTCATCTGTACCTATTCACTTTCTTTGAAGCTCACTAGAAACTGCAATAACCAAGGGAGAGGCTTTTGGGGAGGGGAAGAGTACTGAAGTTGTGAAAGAATGCTGTGAGAAATTGAGGAATATGGACATTAACAGGAACCAAAGGTGTCAAACCAAGCCATCTTCCCACCTTCAAGGACATCAGCCCTGGGAAAGGAATTTACAGTGATGCCTAAGGCACTGAGTCCCAAAACATTGTAGCAGAACCTGATTGGACTATTTCTACTGGGGGGAGGATTTTGGATATTGGGGATTGCTTTCAATGTTTGATTTTTGTGCAATTTTCTTCAGAGCTTGCCTCGCTATGCTGCACCCAGTATCTCTAGTATAAGTACCTTTCTTCTAATACCTATGGAGTCAAGGATTGTTCTTTCCTAGGAAGTAAACTGTGGCTAGAGTGGTAAAGAGAACAAGGTAAAGAAGGTGAAGATAATCTATAATTTTATTTGAATAAGATAAGACATGGAAATCATAATACCTCTATTGAAAGAAGTAATATTAAACAGACTGCAACCTATTTGAGGAATGTGGCAAAAACAAGCTGGTGTGAAAGGATTTTTTTAACTTTTTGTGAAATCCAGAATACTGGCAGGAAAATGGGCATGGATGCCTATTAAGATGCTGTCTAAATATGGGTGAACTACTTTTACATTGCAACTATCTGCCATCCCTATTTGATTATGCCATAAAAATCACTGCTATAGATAGCAGGACACTTCATGGATCATTCTAATAAAAAGAGATAGCTGCCCTTAGAAATCTTTCAAGAAGAAGTAATTGTTCTTTATACTGGTTTACAACTGTTTTGGTCCTTCAAAAGGACCAAAAAGAATCAGCTTTTTCCATATTTTCCAGTGGTGGGTTTCAAAAATTTTTAGAACCTATTCTGTAGGTGTGCCTGTTTTGTGGGAGTGGCTTGGCAGTCATGTGACTGGGTGGGAGTGGCATGTGATCATGTGACTGAGTGGGAGTGGCTTGGCAGTCATGTGACTGAGTGGGAGTGGCTTGACAGTCACAGTATGTGACTGGGTGGGAGTAGCTTGGCAGTCATGTGACTGGGTGGGAGTGGCCAAGTCGATGTCACTGAATTCTTTGCCTCAAAGAATGACCTACAAAAATAAGATATAAAAAAGGAAATTTATTATTTTGTGCACTTACTACTTAAATAAGAATAAAATAAGTACACAAAACAATAAAACAGCTACTTACAGAGGAAATATGGCTGTCCTTGCCAGTCTTCAACATTACTGACCACCTTACACACACACCTCCAGCCCCTCTGCCTCTTCCTGGATTTACTCAGACGTTTTTAAAACTCACAGCCTGTGCACAGCGCACTCTTCCAGCCCCTCTGCCTCTTCCCTCTCCCTGGATTCACTCAGACGTTTTAAAAACTCACAGCCTCTGCACAGCGCACACTCATCCAGGCGCTCTGCTTCTTCCCTCTTCCTGGATTCACTCAGACGTTTTTATAACTCACAGCCTCTGCACACACAAGACATTTTTAAAAACCCACAGCCTGTGTACAGCACACACACTTCCAGCCCCTCTGCCTCTTCCCTGATTCACTCAGGCGTTTTTTAAAACCCACAGCCTGTGCACACACACACTCTTCTAGCAGCCCCTCTGCCTCTTCCCTCTTCCTGGATTCACTCAGATGTTTTGAAAACTCACAGCCTGTGCACAGCACACACACTTCCAGCCCCTCTACCTCTTCCCGGATTCACTCAAACATTTTTTAAAACCCACAGCCTGTGCACACACACACACTCTTCTAGCAGCCCCTCTGCCCCTTCCTTCTTCCCTAACATCCTCTCTCCCACACCCCAACCACTCACCAGTTCTTTCTTCTTCTGGTTCTTCTTCTGAGAACTTTTCGGCAGCATGGTGGGGATGGGCGGGGCGAGTCAAAGAGAGAACGAGGGGAGGGAGCGTTCCGATATGGGGCCTCCTGACCAATGGGTATGGGAAGGCATGCTAAATTTCACCATCTGGTACGGCCATAACAGTCAAAACCCACCCCTGCACTAGTCTCTTCTATCACTTCTAAAACCAAATTCTCAATAGGTGGGATTGATAACAAATATCTTATGGAATGGGGAGGAGGGGAAGAGAAGAATAACTAATTAGAATCACAACATGCTTTTTTACTACATTCAGTAGGAGTCAGCTCATGTTCTTCCAGGACACTAATAGAAACTTGGTAGGGTTAATTATATCCCACATGAATATTGGCTCACCATCTTCCTGTTTTCCAGCTACTGTGCTTGGACTAGCAATCCCAGTACAAATTGAATAGAAGCAAAAAATCGGTAGTAATATGCCACTGGTTGCCTGTCACTATTTTTCAAAATCAACCAGATCCATCTTGAAAAAGAGTTTGCGTTAGAAGATTGGAAAAATCTAACTTGTCTTTGAAAAAGAAAAGAGCAATACTCTTACCATTAAAGTCAGAGAAAGAGGTTTAAAGAAGATACCACCACTAAAGCTTTTCACAAAGTATGTATAACATCTAAGAAATTAGTAAAACATCCATGTTCTTTGTAACTTATTCCTGGAAACTACTTCTATCATTCTCTTACTTGTTGCACTTACTAAGATTTTTAATCAATTAAGTACCCTCACACACATGCACATACTATTAATCATTGCACTATAACTGCATTTTAGCAGTCAAATACACTTCAGCTCTTGTAAAACAATTGCCTCAAAGAAACATAGCCTTTATGTGCCACAGAAAGTAGAGAGCTATTCAGATATATAATAAATCTTGTCCAGTTTTAACAAAAGTTGTACAGGTTACCCTTGCTACCTGGAAATTATAGAATTTATAATCTAACACATAAAATACCACACTGCTTTATTTATTTATTTAAATTAAACAGCCTTGTATTTCTGTATATGACCCCCACCCCTTTCTCAAATCAGTAGAGAAAAGAAAAATCGAGTGAAGCCCATTTGAAAAGTATGGACATTCTACAATGATTTCCATTTGACTATTATTACTATTTAATTACACCATTAAAGTATTGATATTATATACACGTACATTTTAGTAATAAATTAAAAGTTGCTATTCAAGATAACATTTTTGTAAGGTGACTTTGAATATATGCACAATATTTATCTGAACATAACACAAGCCAAAAGTATACCTGTTTTCTGATATGGGAGTAATATACCAATTGAGAAATGGGGTGAAACTGTTTGGATTTTTTTAAAATTTAATCTGAGATACATTTACCTATACCAAAATTCTTGTCTACTGATGATATGTGGCCAATGCTCTTCTGACATAAGAACCTATGAGATACTAGACACTTTCTGGATTGTGTGGTATTTCCCAAATGGCAATGTTAAGCCAATTTAGGCTAAATTGAGACAATTCTCATGGAACCTACCAAGCACTGAATAATCATCAGTAAAATATGCTGTATGAATTTCTGAATTTTAATTTAATTATTTTTCCACATATCCTATATATTTATCAATATACTAAAGCATATGTCCTATAACAATTAATAACCTATGACAAGAACAGAATAATAAATTATTAGTTGTTATCTTTAATGCCTGTATTTACTGTTTTATATTGGTCTTTTTTGATTAATTGTAAACCACTGAGAGTTGCTTTTGGCAAATGGGCAGCATATAAGTTTAATAAATAAATAAAATGTATTGCAGCTAAAGCATGGTATTCTCAACGCAGCACTTGGATACTCCAGTACTTTTCGACATTTGCACAAATTGTACCACTTTTAGGACATGGCAATATTCGAATACCACCAGTGGTTTAGCAACATGTCAAAAACAAACAAAAAAAGGGAAAAAGTGATAAAGTACACCCACTTACCACACTTTTAACGGAGTGCTTGTGCCTGTTTTTCTGACATTAATCTTTGCACTTATGGCTAGAGAACACTTACTGATAGAATTAAGTCAGAGTCCAGCCGAAGACAATTCCTTTCCTTAGTTTTTATACATATCAATGAAGAAAACACCTTCTCGCACAATTATGTGGAACCAAATGGCAGTAACGTTACAAAAACTCCCCCCCCCCCGCACTTCTGGATATAGTTTTGCAATATGGCTCCAGAACTCTGTCAGTGTTTCTTCATTAAAAAGTTCCTTCAAATTGCAGTCTGATGTCAATTCTAGAAGTGCTTCTTGCTCTTAAGAGGAAAGGTCAGAGTTCACAGCATTGTCCATAATGAAGGGCAATGCAACCCAATGAATTCCAATATCACATCCTCTTGACACGAATGGAAAATACAACACAAACTTGGTGTGCGCTTTTTCCAAGTGATTTTTGATGGCAGTTTCAATATCTTCAGTGTCAACAACAGAATTTAGTTCAATAAAGTTTGACACATTGGGAAATGAGGTAATATTTCCTCTTTTTTTTACTTAGCCTATCCACAGGGAGGTTTTCTTGCAGATGCACAAACTTTCTCTTCCATGATAAGTATGTTATGGCTGTGGCTCTGCAGCAACCAATTAATTTAGCTTTTTAAATATGTCGGCCAATGTGACATTCTAGCATATATTTTAGAGTTTGCATATGCAATGTATCCACATTGGGAAGGAGAAAACATTTATGACTTCCTAGTATACTTACATAATTATCACAGACCGTACTATAGGAAAAATGTAATGGTTCAAATGACTTTGAAAATAAAGACAACTAGTTCATACCTTAAGATTCTGTAGGAACTAACAAATTACATTCTAAAATGTGGGTTGTAAAAAATCACGTTTGCAAAATGTAATATATTAGATCCTCTCAAAATTGGTAAATTAGCTGTCTCATGCATTTATACAAACATACTGGCTTTTTTTAAAAAAAGTATGATAGTTTTAAAATAAAAGTTGCTTATATTAAAATGTAGTTATTTTATCTTTTTTTTCTGAGTTAATTTGTGGTATTTTTCTTGTTACATGGGAGAAAAAAATCACCAGAAGAGTCCATATTAGAAGAGAAAATTTAAACTTGATGTCTATATCAGAAACGAGTAGACTTTCCTTCTAAATTATTTTTGTCAAATAATTTTTGTTATTTTTGGTATCCTTGCTAACCTTATTTGGCACCAGTGAATAATTAGATACACAGGGGTGTGACTCCAATTGAAGGTGTTGGCACTGTAGCACTCTGTGAAAATGTTAACTATGAGGTTAACTCCAATTTTCTCTTCTTTAATTAAATGCACATGGTACTAATGAGGTAACCTACTGTTCCTTGATAGCACTAATTAGCTAAGAGGAGAGTATACTCTCACACTGCAATTTAAACCTAAAAATAAGGTTGAGATATGCTAATTGCAGGCAATTTAAAACAGCACAAGTTGCAGTACTAGTCATAATAAAGGAAACTGACTGCTTTAAAGCTATGCAGCTGTAACTTTGCTTAAAATCAAAACAAAACAATCCACATAATTTTAGGATGATTTCCCAAGATGTTCAGAAAGCTTTCAAAATTAAATTATTTAGTAACAATGGTATTAAATACCTTTTATATTTTATACAATAATGCTTTATTAATTTACCTTTATTGTATATTAACACAGTGGAATTTCATAAACAATGGAAGATTAACCTAATAATTGCTAGCCATCTTAGCTGGAATAATGTCAATTATTTTAAATTCAGATCACAAGAATCAATTATCACAAAAGTGAGCATTTATCTCAAACTAACATAATGTATATTATGTGTGGTGTGGAATGGGACAGTATAAAATACAGACATAAAAAAATAACAATAAGAACAATATATGAATTCTAATATTTTTTTTAATAAAAACAAGATACCATACTTTACAAACTGCAGCCACATTTTTGCTATGGGCATAAGCATTTCCTATAACCAAAATAATTGCTTGGGCAAACTGTAATAAACTAAATAATTTGTTCACTGAGTTGTACAACATATTGATAGTTAGTGATAACAGACAATTTTTGGTCTTTTGTTTTAAATTTTCCATATTTTGAGTTCACAGTTCACAGAATGCAAACATTTTTGCCAGGTAATGTACCACTTGTGAAGCATAAGCTCCAGATAGAATTGTGTTTCCAATTATAATTGCTCCTGAATACAGATGTGAATATATGTGCAAAAGAAAGAAAATTTAAAAAAGGAACATCCCATTCTTTTAATGAAGCCAAAGGTGGAAATTTAAGGTGTTTTTTTTTTCATTTTATCTATAATTCTATCATTTGAAGTTTACTGTAGTTCTCCACTTTTTTCTAAAACGGACAAAAGACTCTCTACATACATACTATGCCTCTAAGCCACTATACTGTCCAAGCTTGTGAAGTAAATTATGTTAAAAGAATGACTGGCCTAAAGTCACCCAGCCAGTTTTTCATGTTCATGTCTGTGACAGGACTAGCATTCAGGTTTCTAGCATGGTGCCTTAACAACTAGACTAAATTGACTCATTCAGCACTGAGCACAAAATAAATCTAAACACTACAATAGGGCCACTGCTAGAACCAACATGTGCTTAAGGCTTGGAATAATGATGCAAATATTTAAATTTATATAAGTGTGTTTCATTGAGTGAGGCATCATGAAGTGATTGTTCAGATTCTTCCAACCTGGATCTGTGATGTCCCAGACAGAACCTTTCTGGCTTCAGTTTATATATTTCTCGAACTGCCTATATATAGCCTAACCAAAATTCTTACCTGTTTTAGTGTCAAATTTGCAAATTAAAACATTTTGTGGAAGCACTATGAAACATAATTTTTTGAATAGTTAAAGCAGCTTTGCATCTTTCTCCCCTCCCCTCCCCCACTCCATCAATTGCTTTGGAGTTGTTCCAGGCTGTCTCTGCCTGCAAAAATTGCAGCTGCTTTAATGTTTTGAACTGGGGCACTGACAATGTGCTGCAAATAAATATTTTTCAAATGATATTCGCAGGCTTAATTTATATACAAATGGGCCAGATTTACTCTGAAGGACACTCTTATTTTTAGTAATAGAAAGTTTTAGAACTCTTATTTCATCAGGGGAATGTGTAAATCTCTTGGTGATATATGATTTAGGACAAAATCAAAACAAAATCAATTACTGAGCTCTGAGGAAAAATAGAATTATCTTTTTATTAGAAATCTGTATCTCAGTGGAATATAACATTGTCTTTATGGGATACACACAAATTAAATTAAACAGATAATGTCCCAACTCAAAATATTTGGCCCATTTTGTCCTCTCTAAAAGTTAACCTTAAAATACAGAAAGTAAGCCAATGCAGTCTACGTGTTAAAATGTTGGACTAGAATGGAGAAACTTCAAGTTACTAATAGTTTTTAACCACTTACTTTAATTTCTGACTTAAATATGTCACAGGCTTGTTCTGAAAGCTCAAATGAAGAATATTTGCATAATGCCCTCATATTTACTACATTTACTGTACTCAGAAGTTCAATAGATCTTATTGTAAGATAAATGGTACAGGAATACAGGCTCAACTTTCCAAGATTAGCCAAGACTAGAATAGAATAACAGAGTTGGAAGGGATCTTGGAGTCTTCTAGTCCAAATCCCTATTAGGCAGAAACCCTATACCACTTCAGACAAGTAGCTATCCAACATCTTCTTAAAAACTTCCAGTATTGGAGCATTTATAACTTCTGAAGGCAAGTTGTTCCATTGATTAATTGTTCTGTCAGGAAATTTCTCCATAGTTCTAAGTTGCTTCCCTCCTTGATTAGTTTCCACCCATTGCTTCTTGTTCTATCCTCAGGTGCCTTAGAGAATAGTTTGACTCCCTCTTCTTTGTGGCAACCCCTGAGATATTGGAACACTGCTATCATGTCTTCCCTAGTCCTTCTTTTCATTAAACTAGATATACCCAGTTCCTGCAACCATTCATGTTTTAGCCTCCAGTCACCTAATCATCTTTGTTGCTCTTCTCTGCACTCTTTCTAGAGTCTCCAGATCTTTTTTACACCGTGACAACCAAAACCGGATGCAGTATTCCAAGTGTGGCCTTACCGAGGCATTATAAAGGTGCATTAACACTTCACGGGATCTTGATTCTATCCCTCTTAAATTGTAGGCTTAAATTGCTATTAATTTAAATCTCCTGTTCTTTTCAGGTACAGAGAAAGAATACTATTTACCTGTTTTAGATTAGATTATTAAAGTGTGAATTCCTAGGTGGAAAAAATAATATATCTTTGCCCTGACTGATGAAACCTGTGATCTTCAGAGAGAAACTATTTGTAACTGTAAACTTTCTACCTTGAACAGGCAGACAACACAAATACTACCTTCAAGAAAATAAACTTCATAATATTCTGTTCAAATTCCATAATTCCTTCATGATAAAATAACCGAAATAATGTCCTGCTTTCATTTATTGGCATAGATCATCTCATTCCATCATTCATTCATACTGAATGTTTGCTTTTAACAATTCAAGATTCTAGATTTAACTGTATCAGCCAATTCATAGGGAAAGCCTGAGTGGTAGGAATCAAATAATTTAGCAATCGGTTTTCTGCCTTAATGACCGGCGGGATAGGCGTGGCTGGGTGGTCATGTTACTGGGTGGGCGTGGCCAACTCAACATCACTCATGTCGAGGGATGCTTCGCCTCGCCCGGTCTCTCCTCACCACACCCAGCCCTGCCTCACCCCTCCCTTCCTTGCCACTCCTTGTCATGCTTGGCCTCTCCTCTCCTCAACTTACGGCCACAATTGGGCCCAAAATTTATGTTGCTAAGTGAAAAATTTATTAAGTGCATTTTGGCCCATTTCACAACTTTTCTTGCCACATTTGTTAAGTGAATCACTGCAGTTGTCAAGTTAGTAACATGGCTGTTAAGTGAATCTGGCCTCCCCATTGACTTTGCTTGTGAGAAGGTTGCAGAAGGGGGTCATGACCCTGGGAGACTACAACTAAGACAGTTGTTAACCATCTGAATTTTTATCACATGACCGTGGGGGATGCTACAACATTCGTAAATGGGAAAAATCATCATGTCGCTTTTTTCAGTGCCATTGTAACTTTGAATGGTTACTAAACAAACTGTTGTAAGTCAAGGATTACCTGTACAAAAATACAAAAAGCTTCTTTGTGTGCAAAAAGTGGCCATAAATACCAATCATTAGATTAGAAATGGGGGAATGCACACTGAAGATCAATGACAATCACAGCCATCATGGAAACCTAAACCATTCCATCCGAATACTTTCCTTTTCATCAGCAATACCTGCAACTTGAAGTGACAAATCAGGCAGGGTGCCACAGTACCTTGAGGAACTGAAATAGTTAAAATGCAATGATAACTATCAGCAGTGAACTCTTACTCATAAAGTGAAAATGTTTAGCAGAGAAGTCATCTAAACTCTCCAGAAAGTGGATGGGCATACTTGGACTACAAAGTGCTGAGCTAAAGAGACAAATTAACAAATATATAGGGGATCCAGGTTCAAGTCTCTGCCTTCCCAAGCATGTCAGGATCACAATAAAATTAGTACATGCCATAGATATCTAAATAAACATAAGCCTAGTACCATGTTAATAAGCATTATTATCAGAGAGAAAACTAAAAAGAATTGGCGGGAAGATCCACACTCCTACCTCCTTTTTTTAAAAAAAAAAACATCTTACTACAGTGAGCAATGCAGGAGACTCCTATTCCAAAAAAATACTTTTTGAAGAGGTAACTGGACTTTCTGGAAACCAAGAAAGTCCAGTTGCCTCTTGAAAAAAAGCACCTTTGGGATAACCATGACCTGGATGACTGACAAATTTCCACAGACAAAAAACTCCTGTGCTCAGTGAACTGACAAAGCACCCTTTCCCACCCAGGAGAAGCAATCCTTAGATCCATTTTCACCACTTAAAGATATCAGCTGGTCTCACTCACCTCACAAGATATTCTAAGGAAATCACCCAGATTTAAGGAAACATTGTTTGGAGAGAAAAGGGAAAGACGCAGCTTGAAAACGATTTTCAAGATTTTCCATCTGTGGAGGGAGTGGATACCTCCCAAAGCCCCCCCCTTGTACTTCCAAGAACTATTAACAGCTGTTACAATGTAAGAAAGCTTAACCAAAGAGGCAGTTTCTGAAAACACTTAAGCAAGGCAAGAAAGATAAGCAGGATTAGGCTAGAAACGACACATAGAGGCACACTAGAATGGCTCCTTCCTGCCTTCCTGACAGGATTAATCCTTTAAGGTGGAAAAAACATAAGGCTGTTGGAAGGAGAGTTCTTCCAAGAGCTGGTTCCCCAACTGCTCAGAAAGTTAACAATTGATTCACTAGAACTGGTGTGAACCAGCTGAATCCCACCACTGGAAAGCCTCCAGAGCATCTGGAATTCTTTCTAATCCTTTACTAGTAACAGCATATTACTGCATGGCACGGGACCAGATCATCTGTGGGACTTCTCCTCCTTGGTTACATCTTTCTGTTCTATCAGTCCAGTAGGAGAAGCATATTGAGCTACAGTGGCACAGAGATTAAAGTGCAGCATTACAGGAAAACTCTGCCCACAGCCTGGAGTTTGATTCTATCAGGGCTCAAGGTGGACTCAGCCTTCCATCCTTCCCAGGTTGGTAAAATGAGGACCCAGATTGTTGTGGGCAATATGCAAAAATGCTTCTTTTAAATAAACCATTCAGACACTGATGTAAAGCGTTATGGACTGTGATATATAACCCTAAATGCTATTGCTATTACTAAATTCCTTGTTGCAGGTCCCATCTACTGAAGAGATTGAGAAATGAGTCTTTTTTTGCCATGGCACCCGTCTTAGGAACATCATAGCTCCCTCTTCTCATGATGAGGTTATCCCTAACACTTGTGACCTTCTGGAAATACCTAAAACCATTTTTCTAATAAACCTGAGGCATCTGCTAACAATAGGGAATCTGAGTGCTGGTTGCATCATATTTAACATCCTGATGTGTCCTCTCTGGCAAATCTTGTTTATATTTGTTTAATTAACTTGAAAATTATTTGGAACATGTTTTAATTCTTGTTTTAGTTTCTTTCTTTTTTTACCATCCTCCCCATAATTATTTTTCATGGTAAATATGCATATTTTATCAGCAATTCTTGAAACCAAATGTATGTTTCAAACAGAGTATCGCTGTGTGACCTGATGGAGACTTGATGGAGATTGGAAACTTCATCTGCATGCAAATAGGGCAGTTGTGGAAAAGGAGTCATTTGCTCCATTTCCAATCACCCCAGGATAGCTCAAACACTTGAGCACCCCATTTCCATCCAGATGAAGTCTGCAGTCTCCATGGGGGCAACAAGTGTTTAAGTAACCTTAGGGCAGTTGGTAATGGATTACTACCCACATCACTACCCCCCCCCCCTCTTCCTCACCTTGAGATATCTCATGTGCACATAACTAGCCTCGCATTCTATTAGAGAATGTGTGGGTGAAAGGAGGGAGTGATCACATTCAAGGTACAAGATTCACTCCCACAAATTCTTGGGTTACAAATGGAATGGACAGGTTCCACTACATTTGTAACTCAAAGACTACGTGTATTACATTATTTTTCAAATTATATTGTCTTGATGCCAAAAACATTACAGTATTTGGATTTATTAACTTTCAATTCTAATTGCTGAAGGACAGTTTTTATATCAATTAGCTTCATCCACATTACTATTTAACATAATTGTATGCAATTTTTTAAACAACACATAAGAATAATTGGAAATCAATCCATACAATCTTTGTTTCTTAACTTCATATACTTGTAGAAAGTTTTACACATATTTCCACTGCTACTTTTTTACAGAGGCTTACATCTGAGAAATAAACATGCATATGGGGCTAAAAAAAGCATAGTTCTGCAATATATAATTCAATATTTTCTGTATTACATTAAGCATCCAATTAAAACAAACTAGATTCCCAAGTCAGTGTTTCCATAATATGTAAAGATAGTCAAGCTCAATAAAAATGAATGTTGAAAACTGATCACCTAAGTTTTATGAAGATTTCATTGCTATGATTAGCAAATGTCAAAAAAGTACAACAATATTTCTACATAGTATTTACTAAACAAATCACTACAAAAGTGTCAAAATCAAAGGTTTTTTAATATATAAACTTATTATCCAATAGTAGTTTTCAAGAATAAACGTAATTTCCATTTAAAATAAGAGTATGGCGTACTCTTTAAAATCATGGTGATAAACACACCAATTTGACAATTATATTAATATAACTATTTGCATAATCTGCTTTCTACACCTGTTTTTAATTTGAAGCAGCTGCATGACAAATCATATCACAATAATCTGAATGGGTAACTGGTTGTGCACTCTAATTTATGCACTCTAGCATTTTCCCTGAGGGTTACATCATAAGACACCCTTTTTCTTTTCTTTTTTGGGTGGGATAACTTATATTTAGCATTAATAACAATGTAATAATAAATATTTGGATCTTTTTCATTGTGTTCAGTTTCTTCTGACAATAGTCATTTTATTAATTTAAGAAATATTAAACTCAATATTATTATAGATTATTAGGCTAAGGTACCTCCTACAAACTATAAGGTAAAGGTTCCACTCGCAAATATGTGCTAGTCGTTCCCAACTCTAGACTCTACAACTATATTGTGCTCTAGACTATACAACTACAACTATATAGACTCTACTAATTATATTCAAGTAATAAAAAGCCAAACCATGAAGACTGAAAAATATTCACATGCTATTTACAGACAAAATGTTAATAAGCTACAGTGTAACATCTTACAATTTGCATCATTATTAGCACAATCACTATTGGATGCTTTATATGCTGCTTTTTGCAGTTACGGTAGTTTTTTAAAATTTTGAGCATTTAAATTTAAAACTAGTGACCTTTAAAATAATGAAATTAATCACTGATCATTGGTCATAAATTCATTTCCCTTAGCATTAGAACTATTGGGCAGATTCTAAATATAATTCAGGAATAAATTGTTTGTATTGTGGACAAGCACAACATCACTTTGCAGTTCAGTAAACCAGCCTGTATTTTCTCAAGTTTTCACATGAGTCTGAGCAAAACATGCTGCTGCTTTAGATAATGTTAACTCCTTCCCTGACCTTCCTCTTTTCTACAGATGTGCTGATCACGAGTACTGCTAGCATCCTTAGCCAATATTCTCTTGAGCCATTCTGAAAGTTGCAGTACTAACACAACTGGAGGATGCCAAATTGTTGGCGGCATTTGTAAAGAATGTTTTATCTATCATCAATCAGGTTAACTGAAACTTGTTTAGAATTGGAATTTATGCACAATTCAGTATGACTTCCAGTGCAAAGTTACATAATACAAAATAGCAGTGAGAATCAAAATTTCATGTGGCACTGATTTTCAATACACAATATTTAAATCTCATTCACTTTCTGGAGTGTTAGTGTATGAAATTATGATAAAAGCAACTGATAGGGAAACTCCCTTTCTCAGAACATGCTGTGGAATAATCATTAGAGGGTTCAATAGAACTTATGTTAATGAGCAAATCAAGTCACAAAATAATTTATTTTAAAAATTAAGTATAAGTATACTGTGAAACACCGAAATGTCATAAAATTAGCAGTACTGAGTTAGTTCTAAGATGTTTAAATGTAATAATGTTTTTTTATTTATATTTTAAATAAAACTGCTGCATGCTATATAAAGACATGAATTAATGGGTGACAGGTGAAAGTAGGTAATAACTTATTTATCTTGCACCTCCCACAAAATATTCCAATGCTGCTATCTCATATTGATTTGATTCATATTGGGAAGGACTTTGAACTTCAATGAGGTTAAAGGATTTTATGCAGAGAAACCTAAATTTATCATGTACTATCTAACCTATGGCTGTTCACTAAAAATATAATTCATAAATTATTGGCAGAAATTAATTGGGTTATTCCTATGTCCTTTTCTGTATATGGGGATGGTGATTAATCTAATTCAATCTTCAGTAATCTGGACAAAGCAGACAATAACAAGACTTGGCAATGGCTAAGAGCAGGAAATTTGAAGAAAGACAAACTGGGATTAATTCTAGCTGCATAAGACCAAGCCTTAAGAATAAATGCATACAGAACTGAGAAGCCAGCAACAGACAGCAAACCTCACCTCTATAAAGAAGCTGATAAAATATTGGACCACCTGGTAAGGTGAGACAAGAACAGAGAGACTATAAACAACAGCATGATAAAGTAGCAACAATTGGAACATTGGAAGATCTGCAAGGAATGCCTTTGTCTATAAGCAAAACCTGATGTGACCATAAAACAGAGAAAGTAATAGAAAATGAAGAAACTAAAGTGCTCCGGTACTTTCAAATTCAAACAGAAAGACATCTGCCACATAACACCCCGGATTTAAAAATTTCCGATAAGAAAGACCAAAATATATGGATAATGGATGCGGCAGTACCTGGAGACAGCAGAACAGAAGAGAAAGAACAGGAGAAGATAACAAAATACAAAGACCTGCAAATAAAAAAAGAATGGCTGTGAAAAAAGCAAAGGTAGTACCAATAGTAATAAGGTGCCTTGGATGCAATTCCCAAAGCACCATTGGCATTGACCAAATTACTAGAATTTACCTCTTGTGATGATACCTTTAACATATCCACATCTGCCTATCTCAGATCATTAGGAAGAATTAGACCAAAGGACAAAAATGCAAAATTCAGCCTGAACATCTGGCTGACTGTGGCACAAACATAATAACTAGTATAATAATTCCTCTGTCCAAAATATTAAATAACTCAGGCCATGTCCATCAAACATCAGAAACATCTACCAGGCTATCCCATCTCCTTTACACGGGTGATCTGAAGCTATATGAAAAAAACACCAATTGAAATAGAGTCATACTTCAATACTATCCATATTACCACCAAAATATTGCAGTGGAGTTTGGACTGGACAAACGTTACAAGCTTACAAATATACCATATTTACCCTTAAATAGCGAAAACTGAAGAAATCAAGATGCCTTGTGGAAATGACATCAAAAGTCTGGATCACGATGATCACTACACATAACTGGGCATCCTTCAAGTTGACAACATTAAGCAGACTGAAGTTAAGAAAAAGGTTAGAAGTGAATATATCAAGAGAATGAAGCAGAGAGAAGAGAAAGAATGAGAGAAGATAACATAATATAAAGACCTGCAAATAGAAATAGAATGACTATGGCAAAGAAAAGAAAAGGTACTATCAATAGTAATAGAACCCTTGGGTGCAATTTCAAAAGCACTACTGGCATTAAAAAAATCCAGTTTGAACATCTGGCTGATTGTGCGACAAATCATAATAATAACAGCATCCAACATTATTTGGAAGAAAATATCCTTCAGCAGAACAGAAAGGAAATAAAAGGAAAAGTAGTGATACAAAAGATCAACTTCTGATTTATGTTTTGAGAGAATTGCAAATGGCAAAAAAGACATTTACCTATTGTCTTGATTAATTATAAAAAGGTATTTGATTTATTATCACATAGTTAGATCATAAAATGTTTTGAAACAGCTGGTGTCAGTAAAAACAATAAAATGTTTATAGAAAAAATAATGAAGCAGTTGAAGACTAGATGATTGGAGATGAAAGACATGGGCTTGTTAACATTTGGAGATGTATTTTCAGGGTGTCTCATTAACATTTCTATTATTTGTTATTGCTGTGTGTGATCCCACTTTCAGTGATTTTTGAAGAAAAAAAATCCTGGCTACCAAATAGCAAAAAATAGCTAACAAAATCCTCCATTTGCTTTATATGGATGAGCTGAAGCTTTATGGAAAAATCAGTAATTGAAATTGATTTGATGATTGACAATTTTTTATATTTTATTTAAATTTATGTTCAAATGGATCTGCATACCGCACATGTGGAAACATTCCTTCTTCCTACCTCCACCAGTCCACAAAACCAGAAAGATTGGAGACCACTGCCATAAAGAATTCCTAGCCATTATAAATAATTGCATTACACACCTCCATAGTCATGTGACTGCATGTTGGGTGGGTTAGCTTTGTAACCTGTCATGACATTCCATGGTAATGTGACCATGATTCACAATGTTTTTTGCTAGTTTCCAGTGTTCTTGTTGGTTTCTGATAAAAAAATGTCAATTCAGATAAATAAATAGGTTTGCTTAACAGCCACACATTCACTTAACAATTCTGAAAAAGGTCAGAAAATTATTTCTGGCCACATGAGTATCTCTTTTGACTGCAATGACTTATTATTGCAATTCCACGCTCAATTACAGTCATTATGTAAAGAACTACCTATACTAGAATAGAAGCCAAAGAATTGGAAAAGATCACTAAATATCCAGCTCTGAAAATTGAAATTGAAAGATTATGGCATAAACCAGCAGTGAGGGTTCCAGTGATAATTGGCATATTGGGTACCATACCAAAAAATCTTGGACAACACTTATTAATAAAATTTCCATCTATCAATTACAAAAGGTCACACTGCTTGGACCTGCACACATAATGTGCTAATACATTATGATATCATAGGCTCTTGGGAAGAACTTGACGTGCATCAAGATCAACACCAGCTAAGTTTGTCAGCTACCATGAATTTCATCTCTTGAATAAAATCTCCAGAGTGAATGGCCATGTTAACTGTAACTCTCCACTGTATTTTAAATATACCCCCCACCACCACTCACAATTAACCATTATAACAAAATGTCACTATATTTTACAGGATTTGGATAATATAAGCAAGTTTATATTTTTTTCTATGTGAAATCATTCTGTGCAGAAGAGTTCCTTTAATATTACGTATCTAGATTCATCATTGACAATCAGGTTAATTCACTAGCTATACACAGAGGTATTTTTATTAGACATGGGAATAAGTAGATATTCATGTTTTCCCAACACCCACATTATATTTCATATTTGTGAAATTTTCTCAGAGTCATTTTGAAATGTGAGATGGAAATAAATAAATGTGATAATTTTTATTGATAAATTAATCTGGATTAATTTATTTAATAAATAGATAAATCCAGAAACTCTGGATTTCTAGTTAAACTAAGAACCTGTAATCATGACTTTTAGTATTCAGTGTTGTGTTCAATCTCTCTCTCTCTCTCTCATTCCCCCCTCCCTATTGTAGCAACCCATGAATGCCTTTGGGCTTTCATCTGAGAAAGTGCAGTAACACCCAAGTCAGGGAGATGTCAAGATTGCAACTTTAAGATAATGTGCCACTATCAGAAGTGTCAGTGTTTTTAGAGAGTGTTAACTTGCATTTCCACCTTATTTTATGTTATTTCACTTTAAGCATGTGCTCAAGAATCTTTGAAGAGTTCCCACTAATATTTCTACATCATCTGGTTATTCAATTTTTAATCTTGTAAAATTTGCTAACTTCATGTTCAGACTATTTGTGTAGCTGCTTTGAGAATCATACTCATTTTTATAGTGTCCACTATTGAATATTTATTTTACTTCTTATATATTTGCTTTTTAAGTTACCAAATGTAGTCATATGATACAATGTGATTTTAGCCTCCTTGTTCTTAAAGCTTATTTACCAAATTTGGTATTTATAAGTTAATAGGTGATATACAGCAATGAATATATACTCATAAATTTATTTTTTTCTTATCTAACTAATAAGATATACATCAAGTAATTAAAATAAAGATACTTTTAATTTATTTATATTCTTATTTATCTTCAAGTTATTTATGTAACCAGTGTCTGAAAAATGATTATGTAATTGAGTATTCATATACACAAACAAAAGCTGCCCAAGGCATTCGATGGTCTGAACAGCTGGATATTTATACAACATGTTTAGTACACATCAGTATAACCCTTTGTTTTCAAAATCATGATTTTATGACACATGACTCGTAATGCGGAAGTAACCAGCAAGATACGAAGCTAATTTGCTGGTGCTAATAGGCCAGACAGTTAAGTATTGCTATATCCATTTATGTGGGAATAAGCTCCATTAAACTTAATGGGACTTACTTCTGAATATAAATGTACAGGAATGTACTGTAATTCCTTTGCTAAAAAGTAGCTACAGAACTGGAGATAATAATGATTCAGACATAGGAAAGCAAAGTTAATGAACCAGTAACTCCCCGATGCCAAAAATAGTTCACCAGAAAGGTTTCTGTAATTCATTATTCACAGAGTGTTACTCAGCCTGCAGTAGGATGGAAGGTATAATCTAGAACTTGTTAGCAATTGGTTTATGTGGGAAGCATCCTGACATCTGGATAAGAAATAAAGATGATCAAATCTGCATATGACAACACAGACACAATTGATGATACTTAAAGTAAGAGATAAAAGAGAGATTCAAGGACTAAAAAGAAAAAGAAAAGAAAGCCAACAATAAATCCAGAGTTTTTCTACAAATTAAAATGGTATATGATGAATACATTAGAAAGCGAACTGACCAAGCCTATAATCTAAAATATATCGATATCTTTATTAGGACCCACTGGAATTATATAAATCTACAACAAGCTTTTGAATTTTAATTAACATTTTATTCTAAAAAGTTGTTATGTGTAGCTTTCCCCCATTATCTTTGAAAAGACATTATTTTTATAACAAATTAAAAATAAATAGAAAGTTTGAAAACCAGAAAAGCTATTGTTGATTATTGTAGATACCACTGTACGAAATAGACTCAATAATACTACTTGTTCTAATCCAGTTCTTGGTATCCTGACAATGATATTTTTAGTTGCATGGTGTTCTATTTTTAATTTGTTATAAAATAATACTTATCTAGACAGAGGGTACTATGAAGATCACAAGACTGCCAATTCCTTAGTCTTTCCTACAAGAATTTAACTTGGGAGGTCTTCTATATAAAGCAAGTATTACTGGAGCCACCATACTGTTTAATTATTGTTTAATGCTACCTTAATTCACTGACAAGATTTTAAGAAAATGCTCAAGAAAAATATTTTAGTACCTTCAAATGCAAAAGTAGTCAGTAATGTATGCTATTGCTAGGCCCGTGCAAATTATTTGACAGGGCATTTCACACGAATGCCTCTCCTCAAATCTGCAATATAGCAATGTATGCTGGAAGGCTCTACAGAGGCATTTTGAGACCCTCCCAACTTCATTTTAACAAATATCTGCATACACAGAAGACACTTCAACTGACAGAGTTACTTCATCACATGGTTTGAACAGGAGGCTCATTACACATACCATTTGAACATATAAGAATATTAATCCTTCTTCCAAGAGCTTTTCCATAGGATACTTGAGTTCTATATTATATCGCATGTACAAAAAAATCCTCTGAAAACCTGAAAAAAATCATCCATACACATACACAAACTCTCTCTCTTACACTATAATGCTATACATTATTTATTTGCTTATATTAAATTTATATGCCACCCCTCTCGCCTTATATTGTGTTATACTGTCTTATTTGTTTTTAAATTGTTTTAGTGTACTATCAGCTGTTTGGAATTGTATGGCATCAATCAAATAAACTTTAAAAGGTATATTTTATGTAGCTTTTGACAACATATATAGTGTTTCTTATTCAGGTTATTAGAGTTAATTAAAATTGCCTACAACATCTGAAAAGTTTAAAAGAAATATTTCTATCCATAAATAAAATTTTAAAATTTATCCCCATCTATAGCTCTGGACTGAGAATTGATTAACACTTTTCGAAGTTTAATTTTAAGGCATAAACACAACTTTATGTAAAAAACAGTATTTTAGCTCTTCTGAGAATATGATAATTTTTCTGCAAATGGATAAATGAGCTGTCTTGGAAGGATAAATTCCAATACAAATCATTTTGTAAAATATTTTTGGAATATTACCTCATTTCTCATTTCTTTGCTGATGAGGTAAATATAAAGTTTTATTAAAACTTTTATAAAGCAGTTTGCCAGATCATCCAATTTCTGCCAAACAGCAAAATTAAAAATATATAGGAGAACATTTAAATTTTTGATGGATAATACTGGTCCTTTTAGGCTATAATTTACCCCCCTAATTAGGGTGTAAGCCTCATTGACTTCAGTTCAACATGTTAAAGTCAAAAATCTAGATGACTGTCCTGTCAGCTCACTTCATAACAGGCAGACTGATCCTAAAACTGAATACACTGCAGTTAAGTGCAGTGGTATTTACTTTGTAATTTTAATAGTGCAATCTACCTACACTCTAAAGGCTATGGTGCAGAGGTGTGTTGCTCCCGGTTCAGCCTGATAGTAGTGGCGGCGGGAGGTTCCGCCCACTTACCTGGTCTCTTTTGCGCATGGCCAGGAGTGAACTGGTAGTAAAAAAAATGGCAACTCACTACTGCTATGGGGAGACTGCAATGCAGGATTACACTTCACATATTGTGTCTGAATGTTTGTTTTATATGAAGTTATTTTAATGAAATTATCAGAAAATAATATTAAACTTGGTATTAAAAATAGAATGCTATTTTAAAGCAATCCATTGATTTGGCTATATTACAAAATAGTAGAGCTAAATCTCACTTAAAGGATGAACAATGCTTTGCTTTCCATAAATAGGTAATGTCAGAAATATTTAAACTCTATGATTTATTAGCATATTTCCTCTCTAAAGCTTATAGTTTTAAAAAAATTTAGGCTCAGATTAGAAATTATATTACTGCTTGCACAGAAATTAAATAAAAAACATGAAATTTTAATCAAGAACAAAAAGAAACTTAGAATTTCTGTTTATAAGTTTCATAATTGTTTTTAAAATAACAATATATAAAACTTATAAACAGAAATTCTATCTAAAACTACCACAAACAATTGTACAATTTCCAAAAAAACCACATTCATATTGTATTTGAAATTATAGTTGATGTAATCAGATCAGGGTTTGCAATGATCAAATTCATTTAGAATTAGAACTCTGCAAAATGTCTCTTTTTTTCTTGAAACAAACTTTTTACATGAGCTATTAAATGAGTTGGACTACTTAGACATTTAAGAAGATAACTTCATCATATAAATAACCACAAAGCATTTATTTATATTATTTATCCATTAATTTCATATTTATTTTATTTATTAAATTTATATACTTCCCATCACACTTGCATCATTCATATTATAAATCCTAATGTCAATTAATCAAGTTACTAAAATTTGTTATAAAAAACTATTTCTTATGTACCCTTAATTACCTGCAGATAGACATAAAGATAAACCACAGATTATTCTGATAGTAAAGGACTATTAGCAGATATGTACACTTTTGCTTCAGTTCAGCCATAAGTAGAAAGCAGAAACTCCTGATCTCTGTTTCATTAACAAGATTAGAATTACATAAAAAATCCTTCACTCCTCTTTGTTGAAACAAGCCAACTTTATGAGTCATATTTTAACTGTTCTGATAAACTAGGTAAATATAAACTATAATTGTTGGATATGAATGATATGGTAGATTCCAAACTATACAGAAGTGAAAACTACTAAAACTATTCTTCAAAGCTGCATCATAATTGTGGAGAGTGTGGGTGGGAATATGAGTTCTTTTGATTCAATTACTTTTTGTAATCATGGTAACTATCTTTTTTCTTTTATGTCTGAACAGGGGCTTTTCTTTTTCTCCTTAGGTCTTTCCTAAACAATCTGTTATCCTGAGATAACAATTTCCAAATTCTTTTTAATCTCTTATTTGTTAAAGAGAAAATGAGAAGTTGAAATAAGGGGCCACTACAGTTTCTACATTTTACTGAGTATTGCAAATGCAACACTGGCAAAATCAGGGGCTCTTTACTCACAGCTTTCATCATCGTGAAACAACAGCAAGGCTACCATCTCCGTTGGATAGTTTCAGAGGTCCATAGAGCAACACAGTGATCTGTGAATGACCCAAGATAATCAGCAATGGAGCTTCCACAAATGCATGTATGGATCCACTGAAGTTATATGTACTTTTTACAGCATACGTTTAAACTGCTAATTTGTGGCCCTAAATTCTAATTATAATTCATAATAATTATCTAATTTTGAATATTATAGTTATGGTTTCACCACATTTTCAGTATTCCTTGAGAAAGTATTCACTTAGCTGTTACTTAATTTCAGTGGTGGTGTTATGTAACCAACTCTGTCTTTGAGCAGCATTTGGACAACCCTACTCATTGCATAAATGGCTGATTCATACATGAGACAAGCAGATAAATGATGCTTAACCCAGGAGAAATAATTGTCCTAGAAAAATACAATAGTTGTAGAAGTGATTTTTGGAGTAATTCTATGTGAGATTCAACCCTGCCAAACTTGCTGGTTTCATTCATAAGTCCCCCAATGTACTTGAAAAATATTTCATCTCTCTCATTTTGGCTATAAAAATCACCCTTCACAATATCTAGATATCATGGTAGCCATACCATGAGGATGGGATAAACATTTATCAAGTCTCCATGAAATAGTATTCAAATTGCAACAAGTACCCCATATATTTACCATCCCAAGCAACTGGTATTTAGGACTTGGGTCAAAAAAAAAAGAAAAACACTTTCTGATTAGAGCTAACAGAGGGGCTGAAGGGAATGTCCAAACATTTAAAATGCTATGGGCAGCACTTTGGAGCAGAATATGTATAATTTGTAATATTTCAAATAATTAATTTAAAGAAAATAATAGTAGCATTTTCTCAAATAAGTGTAATTGCAACAAAAACCTTGTGCTTATTTTTTTTAAAAACTAGAAATAAACATGGATCATTGTGAGAAGAGCACCATTATTTTTATTGCCAAAAACGTATTCATCTTAAGAAACATCAAGTGATAAATAAATATTTATTTCAAATAAAGGAAGTTAGAAGTAGCTCACTAGCAATGCCTATTTTCATTGTTTTAATAAGTATCAAAAAGTTAATATCAAGCATCAATATAATATTTAATCTTAATTTTATATATATGAACATGTAATTTGCTTCTTTAAAATATTATACATATTTAATAATTTGTAAAGTTTATGAATTAATATGTGATAAAGCAATCATATTTTTTTCAGAGTTTTTACATAATATTTGAAAAGAGAAAAGATCCTAAATATATAACCAATGCAGGAAGGTGCAGAATAGCAAAAGGGCTTCCTCTGGATATTTTAGATCATTTGTTTCATTGTTGTAAATTTATCAGTTTAGTTTATGATAACAATGTGCACAACCCGCAGATATAGTATACGTTGAAAGGTTGTTGGCACAGTAGATTGAAACTTGTTCTGTTTACATCTGTGCATGCTTTCTTAATTAGTTACATTGCCAATATATAAGACAAAGCATTTTGTTCACAAGCAGGAAATTACAGATGTGCATAGTTATATAGGTGTGTATGGGTACTTTTCTTTATAAATAAAGCTTAAGATGTAAGGATGCTTTACTAACCTGAAGTGGTCTTTGTTTATCACTATTTTTAGGAGATTTCAGCCCACTTGTCTGTTGTTGTAGAAGCAGCTGCCTGGCTGCCTGCAATGCCTGAAAGTTGAGACAAAATGGAAATAAATAAAAGTTAAAGCATTTTGTTAAAAATGTTTCAGTAGCAACTTACCTAATGCTGATTTTCAAGCAAAATTGCCTTTTCCTATGTAAATAAAAATGCATCTTTTTTAAACACAGCAAGAAAAATCCACAGATTGTATGTATATCAGATTTTAAGAAAAAAAACATATATATGCAACAAATCCTCAAGGAAATAACATTAATTTGTATAGAGTGCTTGAAGAGGAAAAACCATAAACTGCATCAATAGCCTCATCTCCACAAGGAACTTGTCTATAAGTGTTCAGCTAAAATGCTCACACCCTTGTAAATCATCATTCAATTTGCATTTTCACTTTACAATTTTAAAAGCTGTAGACTTCAAGTGATACCGGAAGCTGTAATTGAATTTGACGAATCAACATCAGATTATCTTGCATGTGAATTAATAAGGATATTCGTTGAAGATTAAAACTGTTTCTATACCTACAATTCAAAAAGAAATCTGTCTTTTGACAAAATAAAGTGGAGTTTTAATGCCAAATAAAATTAAGTGGCTTTCATTTGCATTCTCACTAAACTCTGAAATCACTATTTAAACAACCAGATTAGCTTCTGTAGGTGATAACATGGTAATCAAAATATAGTATTTACATTTGTTCATTTGAATTAAGTAAAATAAAACTTGAACAGCAGAATTATATGGAGCTATGCCAGTTATCAGAAAAAGTATTAACTTTAAACAAATGTAGTTGTTACAATTTTAGAATTCCAAAGTATTAAACTATATAAAATATTAAGCTTTTTCTACAAAATATTAGGACACTGAGAGAGCAATTCAGAATTCAGATATTATTAGGATTGTATTCATTCTAAAAATTGTCACCAAATTGATAAAGAATGGTAGTTTTGCTTAGACGCAAATGAGATGGTTTTTAAGGTAGTTTCTAGTATCCATGACAACAGTTGCTTTGACAAGATGTGCATATGGCATTACACTGCCAGCTGGTGTGAACAATGTTTGAACTACTGCATTGAGATGCTGAGCAAACAGAAAAAGTTGCCACGTCTTAACCCTCGGGAAAGCAGTCGTCCCCTGATCAATTATGAAAAGACAGAGAAGGCTGCTACAGTCTGGCTCCATGCAAGTTTTCTGAAAAAACAAGCAGACACAACAAACCAAAGTAAACAAGCTACATGCTCTATCACAGCTCCTAAGAACACGGATTTGTCTCCTTCTAAAAGACATTAATACCAGACTGAATATTATATCTCCTTTCAGTATAGCCACATTACCACAACATTCTGGTTGGATTTTTTTTTTTACATCCCCAGGTAATTATAAATCAGCAAGGCGACCGAATTGAAAAATCATAACTTGATTGCTACACAATGTACCAATTTTTAGTTACATCTAAACACCATTTATTTCCTAGAAATATTTTATTGACTAATCAAAAGAAGGAAATAAAAAAGTTCTTGTTAACTTGTGGCTTACATGGTACCAATTCATCTTCTGAGTTATATTATCAAATTATATTAGCAATTATTTATTTAATTGTAATTGTTGAAATTATGTTGATATTGGTGTATTTATAATTTGCAGCTGTATTTTAAGTCTGCTTTAAGTTTCTCAGAATCAAAATCCACTAATATAGTCCAAGATTATATTTATAATATATGAACTAATTAATGTAAGTTATAATGAATATGAAATGCTATATTAGGATTAAAATTGACATAGGAAGTGTGTGGGCATTTGTTTTAGAAAGGAATAGTAAAAATATACATGCTCAAACTGGATTTTCAGGAAACTTATCTAGCAGTACTAATTTTTCTGTAAGCTTTTAACAGATTGTAGATTTCTTATCAACTTTCTGCAAAAATATGAATCTTTATAACATATAATGGAGATATCCACTGAAGACATTACATAAGAACAACAGAATATGGACTACACTTTTGATACTTTTATTGGAGACAGAATTCACACTTCTGTATACCATCACCTTGAAGAAAGATAATTTCCACCCATTATAAAACATGATAAGGCTCATAAAAAGTGAAAATGGGACACGCTGGCACACATAAAAGGGAAATTGTCATACAGCAAGTTAGACTAATGGTACCTTGCTACTATCTATACTGACTATGAATGGTAGTTCAGGGTTTCTGTAACAATTGTACCTGAAGACAGCAGGGGTCCTTTGGCATACTATATGTTTGCTATATAAGTTATTACATACATAGTAACTGCATATATATTTCACTGGGTAATGGATTTTAACAAATTATTCTTCAGAAATGCATCACAGGCTTTCTATTGTATTGTCTGACATTTCATCTCTCTCTCTCTCTCTCTCTCTCTCTCTCTCTCTCTCTCTCTCTATCTATCTATATATATATATATATATATATATGTGTGTGTGTGTGTGTGTGTGTGTGTGTGTGTATGTGTATGTATGTATGTATGTATGTGTGTGTATATATGGAGGGAGGGAGGGAGATTGGGGCATACCAGGGGTTGTGACACTAAATATATACCTTCTTCAGCTGATAAGGAGGAGGACCTGTGGCTTAATGGCAAAGACGTCTGCCTAAGATGTAATACAACACAGTTTCGAATCCTAGTAAGGGTATGGCTAGCTGATGAGAGCTAAATAGCTTGAAATAGATCTATACTAGTCTCCCTTTATTTATTTATTAGCACAAATACCACACACACACACACACACACATGTGTGTGTGTGTGTGTGTGTGTGTGTGTGTGTGTGTGTGTGTCTCAATGGTTAAGACATCTGCCTAAGATGCAATACAGCACAGGTTCGAATCCCAGTAAGGGTATGGCTAGCTGATGAGAACTAAATAGTTTGAAATAGATGTATACTATAGATCTATACCCTATATTTATTTATCAGCACAAATACAACAAATGTAACAAAGGCAACAGTAAAAATATTGGGTTTCTGTCGTGATGGACTCTTGTAACAAGCTGATAGACAGATAATGGAAGCAGTTAGCTTCCTCCCATAATTGGGGCATACCAGGGGTTGTGACACTATTTATATATATATATTTATATTTAAAGTCACAACCCCTGGTATGCCCAAATATGGGAGGAAGGTCACACTTCCACTCTCTGTCTTCGGCTCGTCACAAGAGACCATCCAGACAGAAACCCAATATTTTTTACTGTTGCCTTCTTGTTACATTTGTTATATTTTTTATGCTGATAAATAAATAAAGGGAGACTAGTATAGATCTATTTCAAGCTATTTAGCTCTCATCAGCTATTATTTATCAGCATAAAAAATATAACATATATATATATATATATATATATATATATATATATGTGTGTGTGTGTGTGTGTGTGTGTGTGTGTGTGTGTGTGTGTGTGTTGTATTTGTGCTGATAAATAAATAAATACACACACACAACTTATTTGTGTGCAATTTTATTTCTAAAAAAAGGAAATGGTATTATTTCACATGGGACTTTTTAAAATATTGTATAATTATGAATGATGCATGGAATTTAATGGAGTTTAATGTATGAATTATTGGTCAAAATTTAAAGTTTTGTCAACATATATGGAAATAACCGTGACCCGTCAAAAGCGCGGACGACAAAAGCACGATCGACAAAATCGCGCCTTTGACGTCATCACAGCGCGACGAAAAAGATCGAAAAATTCAAATAAAAATTAATAAAAATTAAATTAAAGCAAGCCGATTCACATAAAGGTAAGGGTTAGGTTTAGGGTTAGGGTTAGGTTAAGGGTTAGCTTTAGAGCGTTAGCGTTAGGGTTAGGTTAACGGTTAGCGTTAGGTTTTTCGTTACTTTAACGGTTAGGTTTAGTGTTAGGTTTAGGGTTAGGTTAAGAGTTAGGTTTAGGGTTAGGTTTAGGGTTAGGTTTGGGGGGCTTAGGGTAAGGTTTTCGCTTTATTTTTACATTTTTCGAACTTTTTCGTCGCGCTGTGATGACGTCACAGCGCGCTTTTGTCGAGCGCGATTTTGTCCTACGTGCTTTTGTGGTGGAACCGAAATAACTTTATCCTATAGAATTATTTTCAAACTAGGAAAAGTGTTGTTCTGATTTGTTATGGATCTGTGGTTTAAAGGAGCAAATAAATCAGAGCAGCTTTTACAATTATTTTTCACAATAGTTTAAATGATTTTAGTATGTAATTTAATTGACTAAAAGACAGAAATTATGATAGAATAACTCAATCTCCTTATTAAGAATTCAGAAATGAGCAAATAAAACCACAGGTATTTAGAATATCAAAGATTACTCAGATATGCCGAATAAAATTAGCAACAAAATGCAAATAAATGGAATCATCTAAAGCTGTGATCTGAGATATACTTAACAGGGAAAATACTTCTCTGATGTTGGTGAGACTTGTTCTTGAGAAGATTTAGGTTATACTGTGTCAATTTGTCTGTATGATTTTTAAAATTTGAATCCTATAGATACTAAAATTATATCTGTATCCACAAGCACATTTTTCATGTGATATAAACTCTTCCTATTTTAACACTAATAAATTATACAGTTTTTTAAAAAAACAACTTAGTGAAGTTTCTACTTAATGTATACAAATTATTTTCTTCTTTTTAAAGATATGTTTTCTCATTTCCTTTTTTCTAAACGGAAACAGATGTCACTCATATTGTTTTGTTAAAAACAGGAATGTTTAACCTATCAGCCTGTTGCATTTGAGATTTAAAATGAAAAATGACATCTATGGTCATTAATATCTTCAATGTATAAACAGCACAGCATGACACATTCTTGAGAGCTGAAGGCTACAAAATCTCTCTGAAACATAAATAACAAAGCACTCAGAATCATATTTGATGTTGATATTCATCTCTGCTGCCTGGGCTTCTTATGAAAATAGATGCAGCCCAAATGGATCTCCTATAATTGGTTTCAGATAGCGGGGTCAGAAGAAATACGATACAAGAAACTATTACATGGAACAGGCGAAACATGAATGTTTATACAAGCAGTACCCTGTTAAACTGACAATGGGCGCGCACTTTGGAGATAACCAGACAGGGAAAAACTTGTCACAAAAGATTATTTTTATTCTCTATTTTGTTATGAAATATTTACATTTTACTAGGCTAGGTAAAAATAAGCTCATTTAACAATAATGGTATAAGATGTCTTGAACCACTTGGAAACATTGACCGATATATTATCCAATTCAAAATTTATGCAAATGGAAAAATTTCCCAGAAAAATCTAATAACAGTCTTACTTAATTCAAAGAGGGAATTTCAGAAAAAAAATAAGGAATTAGATATATTTTGCAGAACTCACAAACCCAAATTTTGATTATAAAGTTATTTCTCCTCCTGCTGCTCAAATATATACATATATACAGTATATCACAGAAGTGAGTACACCCACCCACCCCCACATTTTGTAAATATTTAAGTATATCTTTTCATGTGACAACACTGAAGAAATGACACTTGGCTACAATGTAAAGTAGTGAGTATAAAGCTTGTATAACAATGTAAATGTGTTGTCCCTTCAAAATAACACAACACACAGCCATTAATGTCTAAATTGCTGGCAACAAAAGTACACCAGTAAGTGATATTGTCCAAATGGGGCCCAAGCTGTCAATATTTTGTGTGGTCACCATTATTTTCCAACACTGCCTTAACCCTCTTGGGCATAGAGTGGACCAGAGCTTCACAGGTTGCCACTGGAGTCCTTTTCCACTCTTCCATGATGATGTCATGGAGCTGGTGGATGTTAGACATCGCGCACACCTCCACCTTTCATTTCAGGATGCCCCATAGATGCTCAATGGGGTTTAGGTCTGAAGGCATGCTTAGCCAGTCCATCACCTTTACCCTCAGCTTCTTTAGCAAGACAGTGGTCATTTTGGAGGTCTGTTTGGGATCATTATCATGTTAGAATGCTGCCCTGCTGCCCTGCGGCCCAATCTCTGAAGGAAGGGAATCATGCTCTGCTTTAGTATGTCACAAACCATGTTGGCATTCATGGTTCCCTCAATGAACTGTAGCTCCCCAGTGCTGGCAGCACTCATGCAGACCCAGACCATGACATTCTGACCACCATTCTTAACTCTGCATGGTGCCTCTGTGCGGGATGCTCACATTCCATTTTGGGGGTTTGCACCCACACCGCCCGCATCCCAGTTTGGGCTGGAAATCTGGACTAATCTGGAAGCCAAAAATGGGCAAGGGGTGGGACACATGTGTGAGGGACACACATGCATGTGTGAGGGGGGTGCATGTGTGTGCTTGGGTGGGTACGCACACTTTGGGCACACAGTATCAAAAAGGTTAGCCATCACTGGCCTAGTAACACCAGATAGAAAAGCAGTTAAGTAACAATATCCTAATTGTAAAGAAGGCCATACTCCTAGCAGAAAAAGCTAGGCTTAAGTGGACTAGAAGAGTTCCAAGGTCCCTTCCAGCTCTATTCTGATTGAAACGATCATATATGTAACAGCTAGCAAATCTCCTCTCTCTTGTTCTGATGATGTTACCTAGCTGGGTAACAAAATGTCTGTAAGAGAACAGCCAAATTCAGAGAGCTCCAAGAATTCAGTAATATATATATTACTGTATAGTAATATATTCTGACCCCCCCCCTCCATCTGGTGATTAACGCCGACATAGGCTTACTGTTAGCCACGCTTTATTCACAGCAATTATTCACAGGCAAGACGTTGGCAGCAACCCAGACTCCCACAGATAAAGAGATACAATACACACAAGAACTTCTCCAGCTTGGTATGAACGGTTGTGTCCTGCAAAATCTCTCCTCCCAAAGTCTCTTCTTATATACTCTCTTGGGAGGAGCCAAGCCACAACCACCTGGGCTTGATTATCTCTTATGAGTCTGTCTCCATAACTGCTGCCTCTGTTTCTCCGCCCTTCTTTGCCTGGCATCAGGGACAAACTCCCTTTGATCTTCACCACTGCTCCATGCCTCAGGCACCTCCTGGTGGCCAACCAGCCTCTCTGGTCACTGCTCTGAGTCTGAACTCTGCCCAGGGTCCTCCACATCTTCCATAGCAGACTCATAGGGTCCCTCGCTATTGGAGTCCATCGGCAACTCCAACGGCTCCTGCTGGGCCACAACACACACAAACACAAACACACAAACACATGTGTGTGTGTTGCATTTGTGCTGATAAATAATAAAGGGAGACTATAAGTATATATATATATTTATATATGTATGTATGTATGTATGTATGTATGTATGTATGTATACATACATACATACATACATACATACATTCTTTTCTATTGGAACCTGACTGATGTTCAAATTAAAAAAATGCTCACAAGGTCTGCATCAAAAGTCACTGACTGCTTTGTATCCAAGAACAGTCTTTGCTACATTATACTCTTCCTAACTATGAAAGCAACACTACTCCTTCGTTTTTCATGCCCTATGTAGTAAATAGTATGGTTTCCTAACTAAAAGAGTTAATTCTAGATGATTTTATCACTGATGCCTAAATGTGTAGTTAATTTATTTCATCTCTTTACTGAGCTCAATTTCCCATGTTCATGTTCCATGTTCCCATTATAATTCTTTCTTTTCAGCGTTGGATTTATTTTCCTGCACAGCAACATCAGCAACAAAGTATTCCAAAGATTTTGATCTAGCTGCATCATAAACACCATTATGCTCTGAATAATCTTCAGATCTCTCTCAGAATATGTTGAATTAAAAGAGGAATGTTGAATTCTAACACTTATCAGCAGTTTCTATTATTATTTTCTCCCTAGAGGTAACTATATAATATCTAGTAATACAAAGACAGCACATTTCTTACTCTGGAAATAAATCTTTATCTAGACTACATTGGCATGTGTTTAATTTTTATCATACACAAGTGGTATCAGCTTTATATCACAAAAATTGAATCTCAAAATGAGACAAATGTTATCTCTGAGCCAATCTACCAAATCACTTGTTTTATTAAATGTTCTCTATGTTATTAATGCTTAGAGAAACATAATTATTTAGAATAATTGTAGTCATATTATAAATATTACCCTATACCAAGAATTCAGATTCACAGCCTTAAGAAACAGTCTGCAAGAAGGGAACATTTGGTAAAAATTTTTTAATGTCCAGGTATAGAGAAATGGGACGATCTAAGGAGCCTACCATCTGGTAGTATGTAAATCTCTTTATATGGTTATTTGTGGTGGTTTGTGTGTTTTATCATTGTCTTCTCTCACATAGTATGAAATGATCCCTTTACCATTGTCACTGAAATGATTAGCTGCCTCCACCACCTTTCTATATCTCTGGGCCTGATAAATATGACAGCTTGCTTTAACTGAGCTACTGGGGTGACTTTCATGTCTTAGATGAATTTGCAGAGAATACAGTATATACTCTTGTGCACTTCTGGTATTCTTTCTTCATCTTGAAATCTGGGTGCACTTTATCATGATGAAGAGCACAATACTTGGAGCAGGGAGAAAAGGTGCATCCAAATTTTAACTGGGGAGCCTCATGGTCTAAAATCAGATGATCAATCACTGGGCTATAATATTAATGAAAGAACCAAGGATAGAGTTTTAGAACAAATTGTGCTAACTTTGGAATAAATGAGGAGAGTATAGAGAAATAGATTATGCTGTTCAGATATAAGTGAAAATGGCTATGTAAAACAGTGATCCTCTGTTCATAGGAGATAAATGAATATAGACTGGATACACAACATGAATATAGAAGAAGCATTTCAAGAAAATTTGACTATATAGACAGAATAAATGAGGATTAAGTTGCAGAACAAAAATATGAACAAAGCCTACGTTAATTAACAAGGAGTGGGAAAGCCAGGATAGAGTGGTATTGGAGCGGTTTAGTGAATGGTGTCAGTGTAAATTAGATTTACCTAGTAGTTCTTTTTCTTATGTCATGCTCTTAATTTATGTCAGAAATTGCTGACAGAATGTTGATCTAGTCCATCATGGGAGGGCTATTCCTTTGCCATATAAATATTGCTGAGCTACAATTTTAAGCATTAATGTTAAACTATGGGAGTTCAAATTCTGAGTTTTTAAGTCTGCTGTGCTAGATAAAGTTCTCTCTCACACCTTGATGTGCTCAGTACATGCATTTTACACTGGACTTCTTGGTTCTCTTTTCCTTAAATATCCATCAGCAACTATATAACCTTCAAAATTCAGGCGATTGATAAGGTTACATTCACAGTTTCTCGTCTTCATTAAACTTCGATTTGATAGTTGAATTAGGAAGTTTTCTCATTTGGAGGAATTGATAAATATAATTGCTATTCATGGCAGAAAAAAATATGTATGGAAAAAAACGCATAGAAATCTTTATCATGCTTTGAATTTCTCAAAAAAGTCAATTCATTTTCTATGCAAAAATCTATAGGCAGCATACCATAAGAACATCTTATGGTAGGTTACTGAGCACATCAGTGGAAGTCTGAATGAAGGCTCATATAATAATTATGTGAAATACATTTGATAAATTGAGTACAAAATGTAAAGATAAGGAACAAAGGAAGATCAAAAAGATTGCAGAGTACATTATTACTTCATCCAGACGTGCAGCATAAATTGTTAGATGTCTTCAGATTTGTGAGCTTTCTTGATGTGGATGTGATTATATATCTCCAAGATATCACAGGCACCATACAATTAATCTGCAATCAGGAACTATTTTAAAAAGTAATGCTTACCTATCTGAATTTTCTATTCAGCTTATATTGCATTCACACTTAATTTCAAACTAAACAGAAAAGTAATAGTAATAAACAAATGAATGCATCATGAAGTTTAATAATGCTGTTTAATAAAAGGAAATTAATCACATAATTGTCATAAACCTATTTTCAAATAGCAATCTATCAGAAGGAAATTATGCATCTGTAGTTATTGACCTTTCATTTCAGCATGACTGATACATAATTAGACCAGTTTTGTGAAAAATAATAGTTAATTACTAGAACATTTTTTATTTAAATTGTTTTGGGATTCTTTTTTTCTATCTTAATGTTTTATTCTGTATGTAGGATGCTAATATATGCACAATATAGTAGTAAGCTTTTATGTTTAAAACTAAATGTGCAATGCGTTTTGTATTTTTATTTGAATGATAAATGTTTTCATTTCTTTTTAAAATTTGTAGATCAGAAAGTAACAAGGCCTATAAAATACCTCAACCTTTTTGTAGAACTGTATTGTACATACTATAGAGAACCAAGGACGTACCCTGGAATTAGATTAATTGGGACCCTTGAAGAATTAATGAGGAAAAGGGATTTTAGCTTTTGAGGATATAAATTCTAAAGATCCAGTGTACCATTTTAAGAAATCAATTTGGCAGATAAACAATAGTGTGTTTTGTGTGGGTATATGTCCAGTTTTCTACAGGATCGCAGGTCTTTTTAATTAGGACATATTATCATCTTCCCAGGAAAGTATGCAATATGTGGAGATTTCCCATTCCAAAACAAACAAACAAACAAAAAACCAGGATACAAAGGAAAGGATTATATTACACTTGCCCCTTTTTTCCTTATATTGAATCCTTTTAAAGAGTGGGCTACTCTTTAAAAACAGTATTTTAAATCAAAAGATACTGTGCTGATTTATATGTTGGTTATTATAGTATGTATGTGAAAAGAAAAACTGGTAGAGAAAAAAGGCAAGTCAATTCTCTTAAACTTCAGTTCCTACACTCCCTGGTTGTACCATAGATTTTTTTTTTAGTTCAATCAGAGTGAGTATAAATTGAATGTACAACCAAATGCATATCTGGAAGCTGTTATATTACTCAGTAATACATTGTAAGCTCATTCAAATAAACAAAATGGACATCAGGATGAACATACTGCTGTAAATAATGTAAGATACATGTACAGCTGTCTTGTACTTACACAGTACTTTGTATCTGGATGACTAATGTGGTGTGTATGTCTCCTTGTTTGCACTTTTGTGCATGTAATTTGCATATTAGGAAACTGGTTTGATGTTAATGGTTAAGGCATCAAACCTTATACTGGGAGAATGGGAATTCAAGTCCTGCCTTAGGCATGAAGCTACCTTAGGCATGAAGCTGCCAAGAAGGAAGCATTGGTAAACAACTTCTGAAATTGTGCCAAGAAAACTGTAGGAACTTATCCAGGCAGTTGCCATGAATCAACCCTGACTCAAAAGCGCGTGCACACACACGTACACACATACACACACACGTTTAATCTTAGATATTTGTTTAACAATAATACTTTTACCAGCAATAAGTACATTTATTTATTTATTTCATTAAATTTATAATAGCTATCCACTCCAACAGATTGTGACACCCAATTAATCTAGTATTTACAATAGCCCTGCCTAGATAGTAGACTTTAGAATTGCTAGTTTGCTAACTAACAAGTTCTGATCAGCTTAGAAGTAAAAATGTTTTTCAGGAGCAGAAGAAATACAGTTTGATGTATTCAACTGAGCATTGCAGAAGCAGTCAACATTTCACATTTATTCCTTACTCAGAAACAATAAACAAGCAGAACAAACAACCAGTAAGTTTAAAATAGAAGCTTTTTTAATACATAACTACTCTCTAAAATCATTTCATTTGTTCCAGACATGGCTTGGTCTGGCTTGATTTACTAAGGACTGGAAATTAAAATACTCAGGATCATCATTAATAAATGCATAAATGCTCTCAAAAGAGCTGTCTCCTTTTTCCAATATCCTATCCCTGCTTTTCCTATTCTTTTTTCATACCTTATCATACACAAAAAAGTAACTACCTACAAATGGAAGAGGCAGGGCTATAACTCCTTGTCTAGGGTGACCAGACGTCCCGCATCTGGTGGGACAGGCACACCTTTTCATAATTTTTTCCGCGTCCCGGGCCGTTCTCAAAAAAACCCACTTTATTTTGGCGCTCGCAGCTCACTCGCTCCCCCGCCCATCAGCTGCTAGCTCGCTCGCTCGTTCCGTTCTACACTAAAAATCTAAGCCAGCCCAGGCTGCAGCTCACTGATTGGCCTGGACTCCAGCCAATCAGTGAGCTGGCTGGGATGGAAAATTTTAAGCACGCTTAGCACGCCACGCGAGTCTCCATTTCATTTCGTTTTTGCTGTTTGCTTGCTGCTTAACTGGTGAGTAACGGTACTGGTGGGAATCGGGAGGCTTCGCCGCTTCAGGTGGGCAGCGGTGGCCTTTAGCAAGGGAAGGCCTTCCCTTGCGAAAGCCTTCCCTAGGGAGGCCGTGGTCTGGCTTCCCCCCTGCCCCGCCTCCTCCACTAGCCTTTGTCCCTCCACAGTAGGGCGGCTGGGGGGAGGAGACGGCCCTCCTCTCCTTCTCCCCCTTTGTGGAGTTTCCCTGTGTCTCCCAGGTCATGCCCGTCCCCTCTCAAAAGTATTCGGCTCCCTGTGTGCGAGAAAGGCGACCGCTCGCCAGCGTGCCCACCCTTGGGCTCCGGGGGCAGCACCTTCCCAATGCCGCCGCTGCTGCAGAGTTTCCCTGTGTCTCCCAGGTCGCGCCCATCCTGTGTGCGAGAAACTCCGCAGGGCGTGAAGGAACCAGCGCGGCAGCGGCGGCCCTGGGAAGGTGCTGCCCCCGGAGCCCAAGGGTGGCAAGCGGGCGCCTTTCCCTGTGTCCCCCAGGTGCGGTTGGGAGGGAAAAGCGCTTGGCGCGAAGAAGGACTTTCTTCCAACCAGCGGAACCCCCAATCGCCAGGGGCATTGGACTCCAAATCCCATCGCAGGAATCCCCACTCGCCAAGATTGTAGGACTCCAAGTCCCATCCCCCCGCCCGTCCCTGCCAGTGCAGCCCCTGGTGCAATTGGCTGCAATCGGCGGCCGTCCCTGCTGCAATCCACGCCGCCCACCGCATCAGCCGGAATCTAATTCAAGAGATCTTAATCTTGACAGCGTTGTTGGGGTCTGCGGGTGAAGAAATTACTTTAAGCAGTGGGGTAAAGTCCTTTCTCTCCCCCCCCCAGCTCTGATGCGGGCGAAAGAAAAGTCCTTTCTTTCCCCCACATCAGAGCTCGGGTGAGCGAAAGAAAGAACTTTACCCCACTGATTAAAGGAAGGAACTTTACCCCACTGATTCGAGGAAGTAGCGGCACATGATTGGAGCGGGAAGAGGGGCTGAGTTGGGGCATCCTCGGCATCCCCCGGGTGATCTCCAGGCCCCCGGCTTCCCCATCTCCTCTCCTATGGGGAGACGTGCATCATAATGTTGTAAGCTGCCCCAAGTTACCTGTGTGTGAGGTGGGCTGCCCTATGCATTTGCATGTGTGTGCTGGAGAGAGAGTGAAAAAGAGAGGGAGAAATAATTATATTAATTAGATAGATCAGTGTTTCTCCACCTTGGAGACTTGAAAGTGTGTGGACTTCAACTCCCAGAATTCTTCAAGGTCTTCAAGGTGGAGAAACACTGAGATAGATGATAATGAGATGAGGGAGGGAGAGGGAGAGAGAGAGAGAGAGAGAGAGAGACCATAACTAGATAGACAGATAGGCAGGCAGATAGATGGATAGATAGAGAGAAAGAGAGAGAGATAGGTAGGCAGGCAGATAGATGGATGGAGAAAGAGAGGGGGAAAGAGGGAGAGGGATACCATAACTAGATAGACAGATAGGCAGGCAGATAGACAGACAGACGGATGGATGGATAGAGAGAGAGAGGATGTGTATAATTAAGGTGACCAGACGTTCCTAGCGAGGCCACAGGCGGGCAGTAACCGCCGCGGCCAGCTCCCTCCCCCCCCCCGGTCAAAGGTGTTCCTCTTTACCAATCTGAAAATCTGGTCACCTTATCCTTGTCTCAACCTTCACTGAACAGTTTCTATTTTTACCCAATAATTTCTGTAATGGGAAAAGCAGTTGCTTAAATAGTTGATAACCAAACACTCAGCCATTTATGACTTAAATGAGAGGCTAATGGACCTCTGGAGTATAAAAACATATCTGTGTGTAACTAGACATATTAAGAAGAAGAATCTTCATTGTGGCTCAATGACCAGTTAACATATGGTTCAGTTTCTGAACATGCAAATTTGCTGTCTAATGTTTATTACAAATGAAATCTTGCTTAATGGAAATTATTCAAGATTCATTTTAAGGAATGAATGTAATATACAGAAAAATTATGAAAATTGAATACTTATTGGATGACTTATGCACACAAAATATAATTATTACAAAACATATTGTTAGTACTTCAATTATGTAGTAAATTCTAAAAAAATAAATGAAGAAATAATTTTTGCACAACTAATATTCATATTTACACCTTACATAAACCAACCATTCATACTTCTACTTGGATGATATAAATGTTGTTTACAGTAAGTTATGGTAAATGTTTATTGGAATATTCTCCCACCAGAGTGAAGTGCAGCCACACTCTCTTGGCCTTTCAGGAGGATATAAAGACCTTGTAGAGTGTGCAATGGCTTGCAGAGTGGCATAAAACCCTTGGGTAAGTTAGTGCTTTGAAGGTACTCACCCATTGTTTTAACTTGTAACTTATTCTTTGTTTTTTACCTTCTCCCACTTTATTGATATATTTTTATATGGTTTTTATGCTTTTATCTATAAATCACCCAGAGACACTTTGAGAGAGAGAGAGATTGACAGTACTTAAATTTAATTAATAAAAAATCTTGTTGCTCTAACACAAATGCATGCAAGAATGTAACTGGGGTAGCATAAGTAATTTCTAGCTAAATATGGACATTTTTGTGTACAAACAAATGCCTGAATAGAGATAATATATTTGTCGAGGAATTGAATGTAATCTAAAGGGTCATCAAGTTATAAACATATGCTGTAAACCAGCAATATATAATAGTTTCTCCAATAATGCACAAAGTGGAGACAAACAATTACAGCTAAGCAAACTGTTTTTTTCCCAGCCTCGTATTTAAATACTCTATGTAAAATTAAAATTACCTACAAATACAATTCACTTCCCACTATGAAAAATATGTAAGTAATATTCTAGATCCTGCTTAACCTATCACTGATTGGCTATCCATTTCATTCGTGTACAGTTGCTTAATATTGATCCTTCTCATAGATAATGACAGTAACAACATAATCTGTGGTCTTTGGGACTGGCATGATACAAAAAATATCATTAATCAAGATTTATGTTGAACTCCATCATTTAAATTATGAATAACATATCGCCTCTTTTAAAGTCCATTCTTGGCTCAAAGATGAGCCAACCTAATCAGAAAGCAGTTTTTTATACATGCTAAACTTTAACACTTTATAAAAATATTTGTTAAACTTTTGTTTCCACTTAATTTTGTCTGTTTCTCAGAGAGTGTCTGGAAAGGTCCCTGTGGTTTTCTTGGCAAGTTTTTCAGAAGTGGTTTTCATAGCCTCCTTCCTAGAACTGAGAGAAAATGACTGGCCCAAGTTTACCTGGTTGGCTTTCTGTTTAAGACAGCAATACATGTATCCCTGTTTCTGTCCTGATGTCTTAACCACTACAACAAGCTAGCACTTATTAAATAGTTTAAAACATGCTTTTTAAAAAGATGATAATTATGTCATTTCTAAAAATTATATTTTTGGATATTTTTACTTCTGTAACTATATCTGCATGAATTCTTCAATTAATCACCTAAGATTTGTGACATTCCTTTTTGCTTGTAATGCAAAATTAGATTAGGTTTTCTCAACCTATCCCAAGACAGCCAAAAGCATGCAGTTTCATTGTGACAGAGAAGCATAAATAAATACTATCTGCCAACCTTCACTTCAGGTAATTGTAAGTATTTATGAGTGTTTCATTTCATTTGAATGAAATGAAATTCTATGAAATGATATGAGGATTTCTAAACTTCATCAAACCTAAAGATCTCCAGATGGCAAATAAAAAAATAATATTCCAGTGAAATAACGGAAACAATATAAATACACACCGAGACACTTAAACACTTATCCTATAATGTTATTCTATCCTATAATCAGAGGTAGGTTGTTTCCAAATAGACACAAAATTTTGTTTCTATTTGGAAATCACTTCTGGACTTTGTGCTCGAGGTAGAAAAAAATGAAAGTTTGATTTAAACTGAGGTGGTGCAGTGGTTAAATGCAGCACTGCAGGCTACTTCAGCTGACTGCAGTTCTGCAGTTCAGCTGTTCAAATCTCACCGGCTCAGGGTTGACTCAGCCTTCCATCCTTCCGAGGTGGGTAAAATGGGGACCCGGATTGTTGTTGGGGGCAATATGCTGACTCTGTAAACCGCTTAGAGAGGGCTGAAAGCCCTATGAAGCGGTATATAAGTCTAACTGCTATTGCTATTGATTTGGGGTTTTGCTGATTAGATAAGGTTGCTGTTATAAAAATGTTTGGTATATATTACGTAAAAATAAAAAGTTGAAATTGTATATTATTACCTTATTCTACTGTGCCAAAAAGTAAATGATTTTTTTCTTTTTCCTTTTATCCTACATTTTTTCCTCTTTTCTTTCTCCTCATTTTTCCCCATTAGTCTTATTTTTGTTTTGTTTTGTTATGAATTTTATATTTTAAAAAACTAATAAAAATTTGTAACCATAAAAACTCAAAAATCTGGGTAATAGATATGTAGTCATTTTCTAAACATTCACTGATGTTTTCAAATGTGATTATGTTTTACATTTATTAACTGATGATAATTGAATTGTAGCCTCACCAATCTTCCTCTCTGAATCTTGATATATTTTGAATATTATTCAAATCAAATATTGATCATGAATTTATTTCATTAGGCTTCTTTCATTTTACAAAATAAAAACTCAATAATATATTATTTATATAGTTACACTACTCAACTTTTCAGAAAACATTAAAATAGTATTGAAATATTAATATTATGAAATCATTTTTTTAAAAGTGTTTTACATAAAAACATAGCAGCAGAAAAATTTACTTTCTGTATTAATCTCAAGAAATATTAGTATTTGATGCATATAAAGAAATATTACTGTGACTTGAAGCTAGTAATTACAGTTGTTAGAGAAAATCCAAATAATATTTGTTTCGTGGTTAAAACAAAGGAGATAATACAGACAGTATTGTATAATCTCTCTAAGAAGGCCATGGGTAGGGCATAGTAGCCTTTTAAAAAAAAATCTTGTTCTACTCAGATCCTTGTTCCCTTTGAAGTTATAGATTACAGTTCGAGAACTTGTCTAATGAAGGAGTTAGGTTAGGTATATCTTTCTCTATGGGTTTGTTATTTCCAATTCTCCTATAACATCCCCACATTTCGTAGCAGGGTATTCTATAAATTACAGTTGAACTCAGTGACACAAAACTCCTAGGAAAAAAGGCTAAACATAATCTACAGTGTGGAATGGTTATTTTTATTTATTTCAACAGCATACACAGTCCTATGATTTTAATATCAAATTTAAAAAATATTATGAACCAAAATAAAATAAGTTGTATAATTAATTTGAGTCACCAAAATACTGAGACAAACTTTTAAGACTCAATATTGCATGTTCTTATTGGAAACTATGGGATTCTAATTGACACAAATTCTAATTTTTGAATAAAATAGAACTATAATTGTTTTAATTTTGTCTTAGAAATTTATAGAAATTTACATTCAAATAATGCCCAACCATGAATATTTCACTGGTACATGTACAAGCTAGTTATGGTAGCTATAGGAAAGTAATTGAAAAAGATTATTGAAAGTGACTATTTTACCAGCAATAAGTTTAGCTGAGGTTCAAATTCTACTTGCATGACCAAAGTATTAAATAATTTTCTTCCTAAAAATATTGTTTAAAAATTGAAGAAATTTACTTTTCTCTATGTGCACATATATGTTCCAGGCTTTCATACTATATGTCATAACCTTTTAATAAAAATCTTCAGAAGTTATAATCACATTTAGCCCTCTAATGCAAGATATCAATTGGGAAATAAAACAACTCTATCAAAAAAAACCAAATACATCCTTAAGTTGGTTCCATTCAGTTTTTAATGCATAGAAAAAATATTCAGAAGAACTAAGAAATGCTAAGTAACGCACATTATAGCAACTCTGAGCATTTAAGGTAGATGCTACCTGAGTAATTTTAAATGTTTAACATTTCTAACATTGTTTGAAAGAATTAATATAAAGCAAAATAGTAAGCATTATTCTATAATATTTTGATGATTATTGCCATTTTTGTTATATTAAATAATTATTGTATACTATCCTGGAATTAATAATATACCAATAGTAAAAGTAATGATATTATTTCTTGGGCATTTGCTTACTTTTATCTTTCTTGGGATGTGTTAAATGATGGTAAGACCATTCTCTTAATTTAATCACAGTAACTACGAATGTCCCAATTGCTAAAAAATATAATTGTATTTTTGAACCAATAGTTTTCAATATTTTGGTCCTGATATTTTGTAATTATGTGACCCTCTGATTTGTCTCAGATAATAGAATTTTGGAAGCTAAGCAAGGTTGGACCTTAATACTCGAAGGGAAAATTCCCAGATAATCGAGTCTAGCTTGAAAAATGAAAGAATATCCCAGAAGGCAACAGCACTAACATTCTTACTATTGCAAGAAATTTACGTGGATTAGTGCATTAAGTTATCAGGAGTTTAAGGTTATTGAATAATCTACTTGGACTAGTTCTCACAGTCTTTTAAATCATAGTTGTGCATATACAATAAATACTGTACATATGTCTCTTTCATTTCTTCAGAATACTGATCTTGGTTTATATCAAGGAAATATTTGTCTTAATCAATTCATTTTTTTTACAGAAGCTGTTGAAGACATTACTGGGCAGATTGGATGCCTGACATCTGCAAAGCATTTGTCCACATAATTAGTAAGTAAGATCTTTATTACAGTCAAAGACCAGCAATATACATTCGTTTTTACACTATATTAAAAAAAAACTAACATTAAAATATAATTAAAAGTGGATAATAACATAATAGTCCAAAGATAATTACTTTTCAACTAAGATCAAATGCAGTATCACCTAATATAAGGCACCTGTCAGGCATTAAATAGGTTCCTATTAAAAGGTGGTAGAACTGATTTTTTTTAAAATATAGGGTTTGTTTGTTTTGCCTTCTACATTAGGGGTGTCAAACTCGATTTCATTGAGGGCTGCATCAGGATTGTGTTTGACCTTGGAGGGCCAGGTGGTGGTGGTATGGGGCCAGGTGTGGGGCGTGGTCATGGTGGGGCTTTTGACACAGACTTAAGATGCATTTTCCCCCTTCTCTCTTTCCACAGTTCTTTTCTATAACCATTTTCCTATCTCTTCTACCAGATATTACTGGCAAACATTTATTACTTATTCTTCATACTCCACTAAACTTTTTATTTCTAAATTCTAAATAAATAGTAAACTTCTTTTCCAGGCAGAAAAGCTATTTATACCATCAACTAATAATAAAAATGCAATAGGATAAATTACATGATAATACAAAACCTAACAGCAGAGATAAATTTCAAGGACAGTAAATAGAAATGGCTGCCAATTATAGATTGTTGATTGTAGATTAAATGAACCTACATTATAAATAAATCTGGCATTAAACTGTAGTATTAACATAGGATGTTGCCTGTTTTCTATCCAGATTAGGCACTTACTTGAGGCCACATAATTGTAATCCAGTCCAATCCAATCCTCCTGCAACACTCTTCTGGCCAAAAACAGGATGCATGGCCTGTTTTTGGCCGGCTGGAGACTGTAGAAGCCAAAAACAGGTTGTGCTAAGCCCATTTTGGCTGGCAAAGGCACAGAGGGATGGTCCTTTGATATTTCCAGGCCGGCCCCACAGGCCAAATTTAAGTACCCCGCGGGCCAGATCCAGTCTACGGGCCTTGAGTTTGACACCCATGTTCTACATGGATTGCTAGTGGCTGCCGTTGGCCATAGGATCAAACTAGATTCCTTGGCCACTTGTGGCCAGCACTACCATTGCAAAGTACTATGAGGCAAGACATTTGGAAATAACCAAATTCCACTTGAGCATGCTATGTTACAGCCTTATACACAGTTTACATGTAAAGAAGAGGTCATTAAGTGAAATGGGAAAGGACTCCTCTGATGCTCATTGAAATTTACTGATAGAATCTGCTTTCAAAATAACACTGAACTCATGTATATAAATACCCTCATAATATTTAGTCAGTGCTTTTTGACATAATAGTGAAGCATCTGTTAGTTGACAGCCAGAATGGCTATAGAGAGCAGCTCCCACTAACTGCCTCAACCCCAGTGCAGATATTAGCAAATACTTGGTAGTTGTTTTTGCTGCCAGCAGGTTATGTTATGTTAAACAATTTATAGTTATTTATGCCAATACTAGGATTGGAGGCATGTTAAATACAGTCATAAAGAAAACTCTTCTGTAGGAAACTGTCCTCACAAACAACACTTAAATAGATAGACAAATGGACTGATTTGGAATAATGTAGTATATTTCAACAATAATACTATATTGACCATAGCACTGCTGGGGGAGAAGCTTGCACCAGATGTTCAGAGGGCCTTGAAAATGGAGGATGCAGGAGCCATTGCAATGGCGCCATTTGGACAAGATGAGCTGTAGATCTCTCCAGCACGGTTAAAACCCGTGGCAGCATTCATAAGGGCTTTTAAGAGCCACCATGGCACAGTGGTTAGAATGCAATACTGCAGGCTACTTCTGCTGACTGCCGGCTGCCTGCAGTTTGCCAGTTGAAATCTCACCAGGCTCAAGGTTGACTCAGCCTTCCATCCTTCCGAGGTGGATAAAATGAGGACCCAAATTGTTGGGGGTAATAGGCTGACTCTATAAAATGCTTAGAGGGGGCTGAAAAGCACTGTAAAGCAGTATATAAGTCTAAGTGCTATTGCTATAATGCACAATAAATGGGGTTAAAATGAAAGGCCTTATTATCCAAGAAATTCAAAGCAAAGACTCATTATTAGGTTATTTCTGGTTCCCAAAATTGTAGTTCTCCATATTCAGATTTTCAACTCATAAATCTATGAAGTATTAAGCACCGATTTGATTAAACTTTCTACCAGAACAATAATCTAATGGAAAGACTCAAGAAAGAGTGTATTTTATTTATTAAGCAACTAGATAATTAATACATTTTAAGCAAATTAAAAATACAGAATCATACAACTATAGTATGGAATTGTTGCCTGATAAAAGAAAATATCCTTTACTCCCATATCAAAAGTTTTAGTAATAATGCAGGGGATATGTGTGTGTAGAATCAAACAATGGTCTTCTGTCTGATACTTTCACCAGGGCTGTGACTGAAGAAAGGAAAGCAGTTTCAGTCCTGTTGTTTATTGATTTTCTAGATTAAGAATCCCAGGGAGAGAATTGTAACAGACAACCATAAAATTATTTTTGGTGTGCTTATTTGCCTTTCCCTTGCATCTATTTGGCCTGTGCCTGTAGACAATTATGCGTTCCAGGCTAGACTCAGGTGCTAATAATGAAGGACAAATAGAATCATATGTGTAAACTTCCCCTTCTGATGAAAATTTATATTAACTTTCTGCCACTGTAAACAGAACTGCATAGCTCAGCGTCCCTGATGAATTGGTGATGAATTCAGTCATTTATATCCCAGGAATCTGTGCATTTATGGGAAAAGATGAAAACCGTCTGTATTGTGTAACCTTGCACTTTTTGAGTAAGAAAAAGAAAACACCAGCCTGTTTAGTTCCTCACTTAAAGTGTGTAAATTTCAACTCAAATACCAGATTTCTGCATGACTCTGTCAGTCTCCACTTTGGGGCTTTATGCCAATATAAACAAGCCAAACAGTGCAGAGTGCAAGTTATCGCTACAGCTGTGAACTTATGCACTTTCTACCCACCATAAAATTGTTATGGATATCTTTACAATATTACAAAATCTTAGTTAGGCCCTGTAGTTGAACAGTTTTGACAATTTGGCAACTCCGTTAAGGAGAAAAAGGAATGGGGTTAGATAACCTGGTGAATTTTCCCCAACTTAAAACATTAGTTCCCATCTATGTTTTTCCCCTTAAGACAATTAGATGCATAAGGTTCCTTAAATTTTAAAATTAATATAGTTTATTTACATTAATTAAATTGCACTACTTTGTGTGTAGAGGGTGGGCGAAAGAAACAGAGATACTTGTTTATTTGATTTATAATGCAAAACACTGATGCAAAACACACTTCTCAAATAAGTAGTATATATGTATTGTGGGAAGTGTGAGATTTTAAAGCTTTTTTCCCCTAGAAAGATCTCACATTACTATAAAACACTGTTACGCTTGCATTGTATCTCAACAGTTTTTAATCTTGCTTTTCACTTATCGTTTATCAATGATAAATATGTAAATTCAGTGCATTCTTCTACAAACTGGAACATATTTATTTGTCATGGTTATATTTTACCTTTCCAAAAAGCAAGTTTATGCTGACTGCAATGTGTATATCTAAAATTTATGGCAAGTTATTTTCAATTTTAAAAAAGATATGCATGTAAATATAAAATATCATATCAAAAATAATCATTGATAGAAATATGTTTATTAAAACAGAATATTTTGTTGCTTTTTGCTTTATCTTCCACTAAATAACTTCCTCATGAAATGCATAATACCCTTATAAATTAACACTGAAATGTTCAATCACACATTATTTCTTAAAGAAGAGGAAATTACAAGTTTCTATTTACATACCAACTTGGTACTTTATTTTTAATGAATATTCTCATATTATGTATCCTTATCCATAAAATTGCAAAAATATAAAGATTATTACTAGAACACATTTTGAATTATACTAAGTGCCTACTGAAAATGTGCTTTCCATCTCAAGAGTCTCAAATGTTAAGTAGCTAAATCACTTGTATTTGAAAAGACAACAGTGTATATAGTCCATGTCTCACTATCTATGAGATTATACCTTTTCATGATATACTTTATCTCAAAGTTGCCAGTGGCTATTCCCATTATGCTGTATGCATGACCTTTTCGTAAACTGAAGAAGATACAGTTATCTTCTTTTCTGACATGCAACATCTATCAATCAACATGTTTTCATGTAATTTATTCAAGGCAAATAGCAGTTCCTAAGGCTAGTGAACCGCAGCACTATCTCAGTGATTTTGATTATTGAGTAATGTGCACTGCTTAGGTGAGAAATGAAAAATGCAGACTACTGTTGATAAAGATGTAACTGAAACAGGAAGTAGAACTGAAAGACCAAAAGATATGTTTAAAAACATCATAATCACTAACCTTTACAAACAGGATAAAAAATTAATGAGCATTTTACAATTATCGGCTGATGAAGTTTTAAACACACTAGTTGAATTTACTATTAGCTTATGTGAAAATGCAGGATAGCTTTATAGGTCTAATCCATATTCTTGCCACTAGATCAAGAATGTAAATTAAGACAAAATGATTCTTTTTCAATTTCATGCTAAAGTAGCTCAAGTTAGTGGATGTAATTTCTCCTAACAAGAAAAATTTATCACTGTACAGCTCACTCAATTATATCCTATAGTGAATTGCAATATACATTTATGGAACTGAAAGAATAAAAAGATTGATAAATGTGGCAAAGGAACAGATCTTTTAACTAATTTTGAAAAAGCAATCACAGTTAAATTACTTTAAAATATTTAAACTTCAAAATATGTTGAATCATCAACTCAATGCAACTCAAAAAGAATGCCATTTGTGTTTATATGAAATTTTTGTTACTGTGCCTATTTCTTGAAAAATGCAACAAAGGATATATTATTAAAACTAGAGGTGTGTTCCTACTGGTTCGGACTGGTTCAGCCGAAACAGTAGTGGTTTTTGGGCATGGGTTGCTGGAACCAGCAGCAACCCAGGCCTGCCAAGCCTCCAAACTGGTTCTCTGGTCAGGGGGGCATGGTCCCCCCCCCTTTTTTTAAGGTTCTGCAATATGTGCAGATCTATTTTTGGGCAACTGTGCACGCACACGGAGCGCGAAAATTGCCCGCGCACCAAACCGGCAATAATGCCGGCAGCAACCCACCACTGATTAAAACATATTTTGATTATTTTTTCAATGCAATTCTGCACATATATACTTCAAAAGAAGATACCCAAAATTTAATAGGACTTACTTCATCCTAAATTATGTATATAAAAGGTTTAGAAAAACTATTTCTTTCTATGGAATGTATTTAAGATTGAATGAATGAATGAATGAATGAATGAATGAATGAATGAATGAATGAATTCCACAGATCTTTAGGATGATTAAACCCCATTGTAAAGAATACTTGTGCTTGAATTTCTTGAAGACAATTTTTTTGGAAAACAAAAATGGTTTTAATCAGTGCTTTGCTTTACTTCTTAAAATATCAGTTATACTGAATTGTATCACGTATAACTATAGAAATGCAATCTGAATTTGAGTATTCAAACTTGTCTAATTATTACATAATGTAAATGTTACAATATATCATAAACACATTCTCATACTTGATATATGTTTATGCTTGAGTATATTGTAGTAAATTGAAAAATGAAATAACACTACTTTTGCTGATTATTAATCACTCTGAAGGCCTAGAAGAAAAACTATAGTATACATGTTATAAAATAAAATTATTCACAAGCGACCGTAACTGAATGCTAAGGAATTTGCTTTCAAATCAATATGCTTAGCTTATATGAAAGTCCCACTCCATTTATGCTTGGTTTATTTATTCATTTATACATACAATTTAGAAACTAGTCAACATCTAATTACTCTGGGAAGCTTACAATTTTAAAAGATAAGAGCAATGAAAAAAACGGAGAAAAAAATATGAACAGACTAAAATATAAATATCTCCCATGTCTATTAAACAGGTACTCAACTATCCCAATAGTTTCTTAATAGTTTCTTAAATATTATTATCAGTATCTCTGAGGGGAATATCATTCAAGAGACCAGATACCCATGAAATGGAAGTATAAGGATTTGGATCCTGCTATATGATGTTACTTAATTAATGGAACAAAGTATGCCAATTCTGCCTGATTTCACGGGACAGAGGGGGCAACTGCAGACAAGTGATTTCTTAAATAACTAGGTCATAAATATGATGGACTCTATATATGAATAACTACCATTTTGAATTGTGCTAGAAGCCAACCAGTAGACAGCACAGCTTATGGAATCGTAGAATTACATAAGCAATACATGACACCTCAATCACTACCTGTGCCAATATTTTCTGAACAAGCTGTAGATTTCAGGTGATCTTCAAGGATAGCTTCATGGAGACTATAGTAATCAGTCATGAGTGACTGGTGTGAATAATTAAGGTGAAAGTGAGTTTAAAATTATATTTTAAAGTTTCTATGTAAGATTTTGTATTTGAGTGTTAGAACACATTATCAGACATTCCATCTGGTCCACAGTTCACATTCTATTTTTTTAAAAAAATCAGTATCAGTGTTATCAACAATGCCATACAGGGTAGTTTTATTCTAGTTACCTTGCAATCATACACATCTCTTAGGCAATCTGCAACAATTTGGGTCCTAAGCAAGTAAGAAAGCTTTGACTAAGTGCTACAAAAAATCTTATTCAAACCATCTTCTACTCATTTAATGGAACTTCACTCTCTTTCTCCATTAAATCAGCTGTAAGCAAAACTGAGGTACACAGTGGCTCAAGGGATGTGGTGGCTCAGTGGCTAAGACACGGAGCTTGTCGATCAGAAAGATTGGCAGTTCAAATCCCTAGCACCACATAACTCCTGTTACTTGTCCCAGCTTCTGCCAACCTAGCAGTTCGAAAGCATGTAAAAATGCAAGTAGAAAAATAGGAACCACCTTTGGTGAGAAGGTAACAGTGTTCCGTGAGCCTTCAGCATTTAGTCATGCCGGCCAAATGACCATGGAGACATCTTCAGACAGTGCTAGCACTTCACCTTTCAAATGGAGATGAGCACCGCCCTCTAGAGTCTGGAACGACAAGCACATATGTGCAAGGGGAACCTTTACCTTTTTTAAAGCAAAACTGAACTCTTCAGAATAGTTTTGATTGCATAGAAGGAATAATTTATTCTATTCTAACATTTCATCAGTGCAGTTGCATCACTGTATAAAATCCTTAGATATTTACAGAAGTAGTCATTTATACTTTTTTACTAAGTTCTTTAGAAGTAAATTTACAGATGCAATATTGGGCAGAGATGAAAGATAACAAAATCTATCCCTGATGCAGGTATAGAGTTGAACATATATGGATGGGGGGAAATGTGTTTGGTTTATTTTTGTGTAAGTGAATGCCATCCAATTCAAGAAGAAAAGAATAAATACTATTACCTCTATTTAAAATATAAACATGAGGATTCTGTTTGGGTCTCTCTGATATCACATGGAGTGATATCTCTGTAGAATGAATTACATTTTCAACAAGCCATGGTAACAAAGACAACACATATGGTGGTTGCAATCTAGTTTAAAACACAGCAAAGCTATTAGATTGTTTTGAGACACTGTATAGAGCTCTTTTCCCCCCACCAGGAGAGTGTTCTTACCTCAGCCTCTCCTTCTGGTTTCTGACCTTAAATGTTTATAAGAATAATTCGGTAGGTTCTAGGTCCCCATAATAGCCAATAAAAATATGGGTGAAATTTCCAAGCATCTATTTCATACTATTTTCAAAAGATGAGATTTCCAGGCTGCTGAGTTGAAACTAGGGGTGAAATGCTACCTATTCGGGTCGGCCTGGCCGAACCGGTAGTAAAAAAATATATGCTAGAAATCATGCGGCACTGCTGATTGTCACAGAGCTGATCATTGGAACTTTTTTAAGCATTTTTTTTACTACTGGTTCGCCTGAACCAGTAGTAAAAAAATGCTTTAAAAAGTTTTTTAAAAAATTGATCATCAGCTGTGTGAGGATTAGCTGTGCCGCACAATTTATATTCGCTACAAAGCAGGAAATCCTAACTGAACAGTTCTTAGGTCCTTGGTTAGCACTTGAACAGTTAAGTTTTTCCAGTCCCGGACTGTGAATCAAATTGAAGATTAAAGCTTAAATAATAATAAAAATTCTATAATTTAATAACAACAACAACAATAATAATAATAATGTTCTAGAAGTTGATGGAATACAACTTGAGAATGAAGAAATGATAAAGGCAGTAAACCCAGAAGAAGGCTATAAGTACTTAGGGATTTTAGAGGCCTCTGACTTAATGCATAATAAAGTCAAGGAATTAACCTCAGCCAAGTACATTCGCTGAATTCAGAGATATTAAAGTCCGAACTGAGTGGAGGAAACATCATAAAACCATAAATACCTGGGCTATACATGTAATTCGATACTCTGCAGGAATAATTGACTGGACCCAGATGGAGTTGGACAATTTGGACAGAAAAACAAGGAAGCTTATGACAAAGAATCATGCTGTAATGTTTCCTCTCCTAACTTGAGAAAGTAAAGACTCTTGAAATGGATTATTTCAAAAGGAAACTTTAATCAAGCAGGATGGAAACCATTAGAAGCAAAGCAACATCTGAAAACCTTTAGGCCATTCAAATGGGATTAAGCTGATGATGACCCCTCCCCTTTGTTCAATACAGATTCTGACCAATACACAAGTGTGAAGATGCTTCCTAAACTCTTCTGCCCTGGGAGTCAATAAAGCACAAGTTCTCAGGGCTATCTCTAGTTAGACATCAAAGTTATATATCCCACATGGCTACCATAAACATCCCTCCAGAGATGTTGGGACCTTCAGTCTCCCGGTGACAGGAAACCAGTTGTAAAGTTGTAAAACTCAGTTGTTTCCGATGTAGCTAATGATTTAACGTGAAGATAAACAGCAAGAAAAAAATCACAATATAGCGTGACTTGCAAATTGAGGTTGAGCGACTGTGGAAAAAGAAATCATGTGTTGTCCCAATTGTAATTAGAGCCCTTGGAGCAATACCTAAAGGGCTACCTCACTATTTGAAAATTCTAAATTTATCTAACTTGAACATTCTGACTCTACAAAAAACCACCCTACTTAAAAAACCAACCAACAACTTATATCCCCTGAAGTTATCTTAACAGTTCCTAGGTCCTTGGTTAGGACTCGAGCTGTTAGGCTACTAACCAGCCCCAAAGGCTGTGAATCTCACCAAAGATTAACATAATAATAATAATAATAATAATAATAATAATAATAATAATAATAACAACAACAACAACAACAACAACAACAATAACTTTGCAAAGAAGCTGATGAAACTGTTGATCACATACTCAGCTGCTGTAAAAAAATCGTGCAGACTGATTATAAATTGCGGCACAATTCAGTAGCACAAATGATCCATTGGAATTTGTGCAAAAATTATAATATTAAAACAGCAACAAACTGGTGGGAACATCAGCCTGAAAAAGTCACCGAAAATCAGATGGTCAAGATCTTGTGGGATTTCCGTATACAAACCGACAAAATACTGGCGCATAATACACCAGACATCACACTGGTTGAGAAAAATAAGGTCACGATCATAGACATTGCAATACCAGGTGATAGCAGGGTCGCCAAGAAGGAACATGAAAAAATCGCAAAATACCACGACTTAAAAATCGAAATTCAACGACTATGGCACAAACCAGCAGTGGTAATTCCAGTGGTAATCGGCACACTGGGTGCTATTCCAAAAGCACTGGAATTACACTTAAAACAGTTAAAAATTGACAAAATCACCATCAGTCAAATGCAAAAAGCCGCACTGCTTGGATCTGCATGCATATTACGAAAACACATTACGACGTCCTAGGCCCCTGGGTGGGGCCCGACTAGTAACCAATGCCAAATCCGGCGAAACAACTGGCCGCTGTGATACAATTGTATAATAATAATAATAATAATAATAATAATAATAATAATAACAACAACAACAACAACAACAACAACAACAACAACCCATACAAATATGATGAATATGAAAAAAAATGAAATTTATGCCAGCTGAACCGTCGCCCAGATTAATAAGGGTTCTGTTGGATGCTATGGCTCCTGGGCATTCTGCGCAAAATGAGCTACAGGGCTCAGCTCCCTCTGCTAGGCAACCAGGACATGGAGCTGACAAGCTACTGGAAGAAAAAATGAAAAAGCAAAAAATCTGGACTATGGAAGAAAACATCTCTATTATCAAAGCTTACTATCAATCTGAGCCAGCAAAACGTGGATTTCAAAAATGAATGTATCAGATTTGGAAGGTGAACTACACGGATTGATATCAGTGAACAAAGGCTAATGGACCAACGACGTATAATTCTAAGCCACAAATTTTTCACTACAGCAGAATTAATAGGAATTGAAGAGAAAGCAACTAATCGTCTATACCAACAAAGAGGAGTAACATCAAGAATGATTTGCAGACTCAAAAGCAAACTGAGGAAGAAAGGGAGAATGAGGATGCTGAAATGGATTAAGATAAAGAACAAGGAAGCACTAAAGAACAAACACCAACAGATATTGCTCAATTAGCTGAGAAAATAAAGTATCAAATGAAAGATGCTGAAAGAACACGTTTGCCAAACATGTGAACCGGTGAACCGGAAAGAAATGAGAAAGGTACTAAAAAAGGTCAATAAGGCGGTGCAAACCATTCAAACCACTACATTAGCTGAAACAAACCAGCTGATGTATGCAACAATAACCACCAAAGAATTGGGTTTGAAAATACAAAAGAACCAGAGGCAAGAAGAGGAAGCCTAAATGGAAAATTCAGTTGGAATTGAAGATCAAAAAATTTCGTGGAGACTTGAGCAACTTGAAGAACCTAAGGCAAGGTCAGATAAAGAACAAGCAAGTCAAAAGCTCCCTTTCACCCCTACTTTTTATACTCTCAATGCTACCACTGACAACCATTTTGAAGAAGATGAACTGTGGATACAAACTTGCAAAGAAAGGACTGAAAATTTTGCACTTGGTGTACATGGATGATTTGAAGCTGTTTGGTAAAACAAAAGCTGAACTGAATTTATTAATTGAAAGCACAAAAGAATTTAGCCAAAACATTGGTATGCAGTTTGGAATTGACAAATGTGCAGTAATGGCAACCAAATCAATCAAGGTCATAGAAGACGATGGAATAGAACTTGAGAATGAAGAAATGATAAAGGCTGTAAAACCAGAAGAAGGCTACAAGTACTTGGGGATTTTAGAGGCCTCTAACTTAATGCATAATAAAGTCAAGAAATTAACTTCAGCCAAGTACATTCAACAAATTCACAAGATATTAAAGTCCAAATTGAGTGGAGGAAACATCATAAAAGCCATAAATACCTGGGCTATACCTGTGATTCGATACTCTGCAGGAATAATTGAATGGACCCAGATGGAATTGGACAATTTGGACAGAAAAACAAGGAAGTTTATGACAATGAATCATGCTTTGCACCCTAAAAGTGATGTTGACTTATTATATCTACCAAGAGCAGAGGGTGGTCGAGGACTCCTACAAGTAAAACAGACTGTGGAAGAAGAAAAACACAGCTTGAATGATTACATCCAGAAAAATGAAGAACCAATGATTAAGGAAGTAAATAAAGGAGGCCTTTTAAAGACAACTAAGTCAAAAACTGAATATAAAAAAGAAGTAATTGAGAAGCAAGCTGAAAATTGAAAAAACTAAGCTATGCATAGCCAATACTTGAAAAGTATTGAAGGCAAAGCTGACCAAAAGCTAACTTGGAACAGGTTAAGATTAGGAGAACTGAAAAAAGAAACAGAAGGCTTTATTTTGGCAGCTCAAGAACAAGCCTTGGCCACAAACTGCATGAAGGCAAAAATTCAACGTTACAACTAACAGCAAATGTCGCCTCTGTAATGAGAAAGACGAGGCAGTTGACCACTTGATCAGTGGGTGCAGCAAAATTTCACAAACTGACTACCTACAATGCCATGACCGTGTTGCTAAGATAATTCACTGGAAATTGTGCCAAAAGTTTGGATTTGAGTACAGTAAAAACCACTGGGAACATCAGGTTGAGAAGGTTTTAGAGAATGAGAAAGTCAGGATCTTGTGGGACTTCAGAATTCAGACTAACAGGCACTTGGCCCACAACACACCTGACATAACAATAGTTGAAAAGAAAAAAGTATGGTTCATTGACATTGCAATACCTGGAGATGCACGAATTGAAGATAAACAGCAAGAAAAAAAACCACAAAGTACCAGGACTTGCAAATTGAAGTTGAGCGACTGTGGAAAAAGAAATCGTGTTTGTCCCGATTGTAATTGGAGCCTTGGAGCAATACCTAAAGGGCTACCTCGCTATTTGAAAATTCTAAATTTACCTGACTTGAACATTCTGACTCTACAAAAAAACCACCCTACTTGGAACAAGGTTATATCCTCCAACGTTACCTTAACAATTCCTAGGTCCTTGGTTAGGACTTGAGCTTTTGAACTACCAATCAGCCCAAAGGCTGTGAATCTCACCAAAGATTAACCACATAATAATAAAAGCAACATTGGGATTGATGCTGACCACTTTGAAGAAGCATGGAAGAATTTATGCCTGCAACTTGGAATCCTGCAATTTAGGCAAAATTTTATAGTTTAAGTTTTTTCAGTGATTCAGGTGATGAATACAAGATGAAAGAATGAAAATACTAAATATTTGAACCTTTTCACTGAAAGGTTATCTGATACAAAATTTACCAAATCTGAAAGAAAATGCCAATATTTTCTTTTAATTTAATCTTTAATAATTCTACCATCTTTGGCTCAAATTATTTGAATTCGGTTTTAATGTTCTTTCTTCAATTTTTTTCAAGTTATGCTGAACTGTATGATTTCTTTTGGACATAATTTAATGAATATATTTTTATTTTAAATTACAGTTAAAAAAGAAAGTCCAAAATAAAGAAAACACTCGCATGGAAAATTTAACAATTAAAATGTGTACCTATAATTGAAAACAATTGGATGTATTTTTAAGTGAACAAAACTAGGAATGCAGTACATGGAAATTACAATGTGTTAAATAGCAATGAGAAAAAAGCTCTTTTTACACTGAACTCACACTGCTGCCAAGGACAGTGGAGAATTTTACTCTGGTTGTCCAAAATTAGTTTTATAAGTTCACACTACAAGACAAACACAATCTGTAATAATAGGGGACAACTGGTAGGTAGCCAGCAGGCAGGGATGTGCAGTCAGGGGAGGCACAGCCTCACCACTGTCAATCATGAAAAGGAAAAAAAATGTAAACGGGAAAAGGTGAGTGCTGAGGTTAGGCTAGCTAGCTGCTGCCACACCATGAATGACTGCCTGTTTTAAAAAGCCTGCATGCCTCATTTAGTCTGACGTTTTAGGCACTCGAGCCTAACCCTCGCTAACCGTTAAGCGAGGGTTAAAAGCCTAAAAAATCCTGAGGTAGTTGAGGGACGCAATTCTCCTGCCTCATAGTAGAGGGCGCATTTTTAGAGGCTTCAACTCTGTCATTCTGTTTAAAGCTGCAGCATTGCACTCACTCTTCCTCCTCTCTTTCTCCGTTTCTGATGCCCCACATCCCCACCCCACGCTCCCGCTTTTCCTTCAAATTTCATTTTTTTATTTTTTCTTTAATAAATGCAATGCTCAGGCATTCTCTCCTCTCCCGCGACACCCCACTGACTAAAGCACTTTCTTTCACCCACTTGTGCTTGCGGCAGCCTGCCCGAGTTCTACCGTGGGCACAGGCGGGCGAAAGAGACTTTCTTTCGCCTGCCTGTGCTCGCAGTAGAGCTTGGGCAGGCTGCCGCGAGGTCAGGCGGGTGAAAGAAAGTGCTTTAGGCATTCTCTCCTCTCCTCCGACACCCCACTGACTAAACCGCTTTCTTGCGCCTGCCTGAGCTAGCGGCAGCCCGCCTGAGCTCTGCCGCGAGCACAGGCAGGTGAAAGAAAGTGCTTTAGGCTCAGGAGGGTGAAAGAAAATGCTTTAGTCAGTGGGGTGTCGGGGGACAGGACTGCCTCACCAGCCATATAGAAGATAGAAGTAGAAGTATAGAAGATGTGATATCTGACTTTTGATCATTCTGGAAAAAAAGGAAATTTCAATAGCAATTGTTTTCTCATTGCCCTGACAATGAACAGTGATAATATAAGACTTGAGAGGCAGTATCACAGAAAATATATACCTATTTTTTACATGCCTTTCTCAAAGTACTTACTGAAAGACAATATTGTAGAGAAAAATATCTTAGAGAATATTCAAAAAATGGCTTTGTTCCATTTTTATTTCATAATTATGACCCAGTTTTCATGGTGCTTATTATTTTATTCTTATTAATGAGTTTGATTTACTTCTTCAATATTAGTTCTATTCAGATTAATTTATGTATAGAAAAATCACTCCACCATCTGTAACCTGAAGAATTCCACTATGAAAATAAAGGAATAGAACACAGAATGACAGTGATACATTGAACAAAACAGTTAAATAGTTTAAACACTTTACGATGATACCTTCAAATTTAAATTACTTAGAAGTAACTATTTTTAATCAGTTGAGAGAAGAATATAATCCCCTGCTTCACTTCTTTTACCTAAATTTCATCAGGACAACAGTTTTTAAATTGTTACCAGGAATTAAGCGTTCAGTTTTACCCAATGTGGAACCAATTTCCCTAGGAATACTGAGGTTGGGCCACACATTTCTGGCACTCTTTATTTGCACTGACCAATTTGATGACTGGTTATCTATAAAAAAGGGATAAGGCAGAACTGCCAAATTAAAATCCAGTCAGACTACTTATTGTAACCAGGAAACTTTATGCAAGGCATCTCTGCTTGAATTTCTGAGATTAGCTCAGTAGAAAAGCAGGCTGGCTTTAGGGTAGATTCATCTATAGTTCATTATTATTTAATGTTATATATCATTTGGATGACAGGTTTAGGGCTAAACCCAAAGGAGAACTTTTTGCTGCTTTTGTCAGTTTTAAATCTGATTTTGACTCTGTTCTGAGGGTCAGATTATCAGAGGAAGTTGGAAGCCTACACAATGACGATAGTTTTTCAGCTACATTTTAGGATTCATTGGCTGCTGAAGGCTACATTATATATTGATTTTTTTCAAGACATAAAGGAGGCTATATATTAGCCCTTCTTCTGTTTGAATTTTTTATTAATAACATTTTATATTCATTTGTTGGTACAAGCAATCTCTTCCATTCCCTAGCTGTGACTAACAGATTCCTGTCTTTGCTTCTTATTGCTCTGAATAAAAGCTTGTTATTAATTATTCCAAAGTTAAAGCCACTGTATTTTTGAAGTGCCCAAGAAAATATAGTTAGCAGATTAATGGATGTAAGATAGAACAGTTTATAAAGAAATAAGGAATGTGGGTTTTATTTTCTAAGCCTTTGGTTCTAGGAGGGATCAGATTATGAGTGTTATGGAGTCTACCCAGAAGAACATGAGTGTGATTCTTAGGTTATTTCTTCTCTGATTGTTACTGGGAGCGAGTTATAGATTATAATAAATAACTAGCTGTATCTCTGTTTTTACTTATCATAGAATTATTTTATTCCTATTGTCTCAAGCGCTAGTTATTTACAAATATCTAGTGCTAATTACATTTTTATTATACAAAATGCCTCCTTCCAAGCCTAAAGATACAAAATACAACAAGCAGCATGAAATTCCAGCAACAAGATAATAAAATAAAGAGTATGGCAAATTTTGCCAAATCCCAAAGTAAACAAATTAATCTCACTAAAAGCTCTTAGGAGTTAGTACCAATTAAATTTGGACAAGGACAGAATCTTCTTACCACTGAGAAGTTACTGCAACATGCATAGGAGCTATTCACTCAATTAACCGTACATCTGGAATAAGAAATAAACTCTTTTAGATATTAGGATTTAAATTTCATTGGCTAGATTGGCGTATAATCTGCAGTTTATAGTAAGCATGTAATTTAAGATTTGCCTTTCAAGTTACTGCACAGACTTGTTTTTCAGAGATTCAGTCTTTGTTTTATTTTAATTCAAATAATAAGAATGGGAATGGAAGGGCTGTGGGTGACAAATTGTTCCCATTTGCACTCTTGAACTCCCCAATCCTGTTTAGCCTAAACTCATACAACTGAAATGTGAGCCAAATTGCGATGACATGGTTTTATATTGTGGGTAAAAAGAGCTAGGTATCTTATATTATACAACAACTATTCACCCATGTGATAACTTCAGAGACTGAATTATTCTTGTAGGTCATTAGTTATTGAAATCTGTTTTCCTGATAATTGCAGATGATGAATATGGAGTTTTATTGTGTGTATTGTAAGATTCTTTTGGCAAAAGATTTTACAGTTCATCAGGTGATTGTGATGTTACTGTTTGTTTATTGTGGAAGTTTTAAGCTTATTGTTGTAGATTATTTATTGTTTATATTTTTATATTGACTATTTTATATATTTGTGTGAATATATGAACATTTTACATTCAGTTTGTAAGCTAAGGCGTTTGAATGCATCTGGCAACATATAAGTTTATTTATTCATGTAATCATACAAAATCTAAGTGCAAACAGTTAAGGCAGCATATAAAAATATAATCTAAAGTGACAAATGCAAATACAGGATAGTAGGGAGAAGACGTACCATTAATTACCAACAATCCATAATCCATTGGCCAAGGTGACAATCTCCTGGCCTCTGTCCTGGTTGAAAAGCCAGGTTTTAGGGCTTTGGGGAGAAAGAGCAAGGTTGTATCCAAATGAACCTATAGAAGGCAGGGTGATAATGGAACACGCACAACTGTAGGATCCCATGAGAAGAACTATTTAGTTGATAAAACGTAGAGCATATGCACTCTAATTTTATAGGATAGGCAAATAGCAGTCTTGTAAATACTATTGCTATTAATAATAAGCTTTTATTTTATTTACCTTTATTTATTTAATTTGTATCCCTTTATTGTTTTTACAAATAACTCAAGATGGAGAAGTGTTGTGGCCCAGCAGGAGCCGTTGGAGCTGCCACCAGACTCTGACAGCGAGGGGCCCTATGAGTCAGCTCTGGAGAACCCTGGACAGGGTTCCGACTCCGAGCAGGGCGCAGAGAGGCTGGTTGGCCACCAGGAGGCGCCTGAGCCTTGGACTAGTGGGGAGGAGACAAGGGAGAGTGAGCCGGACGCCAGCAGTGAGTTGATCCTGGATACCCGGCACCGAAGAGCTAATAGGCGTCAGGAACAGTTGCGCAAGTACAGGAGGTAATTGCACTCAGCAGGTGGTCATTAGGCTCCTCTCCAGACTATAAAAGTACTGCTTGTGCACACGCCCCTCTTGCAGAAGTCAACACAGGAACTAATGTCGGAGAACATTATTGTGAGCTTGGCAGGCTGGATTGCTGCCACGGCTTATCTGTGTTAGATTGCTGCCGAGGTTTATCTGTGCAGGTTTGCTGTCATAATCCTTTATATAGCTTTTGTTACTGTTTTCTGTTTTTGATACTGCATTATATCTTATATTACTTTATATTACTTCAATATTTATTTTATGAATTTATACTTTTTATCTGCCACTGTATTTTAACATTTGTATTTTAACATTTAGTGTTTTCTTCCAGAGAATATGAATAGGTATCTTCATCTTAGTAGACACTGTGTAAGAGAATTCTTCGTATTCTCAAAATTAGACAAAGTTCATAGCAAGATGGTCAAAGACAGACTGGAAGATTAAGCCTAGCACTCCCTTGGGGCCATTATAAAATATGCCTGAGGAAGACAAATGCATTTTGTATTCACACAAGCATAAAATGTGCTAAATATGAAAAAGGCAGGAAGTTTTGTCTTTGTCCATAAGTCTTACAAATTCCAAAATCTCACTCCAGCTTTTACTTATTTAGAATCCAGAGGCAAAAAGATTTGTTAATACAGACAGCAGATCATTTTTATAATCTTTCATCCTTTCCCCTGTTCTTCACAATTCAACTTAAATATTTTTCAGGATAAGCATAGGATAGTTCTGGTGATGTAGCATTGACAGTACTGACTATGTCAGTATTTTCATGTATCTTAGGTCATCACATAGATCTCCATTGAGGAGGAGGAGAGAACAATCAGAGGGAAATTAATTTTCGAAGTTGTTATTCAAGCTAGAAGAAAAAAACTGTACCTCTGAATTCCTGAAAATCTGCTCCATGAATCTGAACATTCATAATATGAGATACTTCATAGTCCTAATGGGTCAGCAATATATTTGATTTAGTGACTAAAGATGATTTTTAATAAGCAAACAATTGTGGCAATGTACACGACTACTGTAACATTGTTATCCAAAACCCGAATATCCTCTGAACATATGAACATCAACACCAGTTCTGAACCAAGAACTTAGCACCAAGAACTCCAAGTAACACAAACTCTGAATATGTTTCAGTGATGAAACTCAGAAACCAGATGGATTTTACTGGTTTTATTTAATGATAGGAAACAATGTTCAAATGACAAACCCAACCAAAGCAAGCACATTCAAGTCCTTCAGATGTCTGAATGCAAAACTTTATTGAGTACATCATTTCGGCATTGGGGAAGGCAAAACCAGCTCCACCTAATTCCCTTGCAAACCCATATATAATTACAATATGGATTTCCCCCTCCCCTTATTAGTACAGGTCACATTGTCCAATTGAGTGTCATTATTTTGTTATGAGAAATGTCTCTGGTCTTGGCAAACACCTGTCAACATGTCCTTGGTTGCAATTAAGGAACAGAGATCGACTTGGCAGTAAAGGCACAAGAGGATGCTGAATGGTCCTTTCCATAGGAAATAAATAGGAGCAAAAGGAGAGTGGTGTTTGCAGGAGACAATTAGTTCATTAGATTTGCTTATCTGAGAGACTCCTTATCAAGTATTTTCTTGTAAAGCATTGCATCTGGAAGCTATCGGTCTGGCAACTATCCAAGGACTTATAAGGTCTGTGTTTGCAATTCACCCTTGAAAGACTGTTTGCCAGGACTTTGCTGGATGTGAATGCTAGGAATTCACATTAACCAAATAAAAAGATTTTTTTTTCGGGACAAGGAGTTTATTTTATGATTTGGTGAAGCCTAGCTCAGAACACCTTCATAATAGAAACTCTTCACCCATTCCGCTTTCTCTCCCTCTAGGTTCACTATGATGGCATTCACGCAAGCCACATCATTAAAATAAGTTGACCCATATCGATCCACATGAGCCCACACCTGGTTCAGGAACAAAGCCAACTTCTCTGGATTCATATAGAATGTGGTCTTGATTGTCGAGGGCTCCATAGGGCTTGGGGCACCCCAATACCCTGGTGGTCACTCCACACCATAAGACAATGGCCAGGGTGTGATCATCTGCAGCCATCAGTTGCGCTTGAAGCTGGCCAGCAGTCCTATATGGTTGAGCTGCAGCTCAGTAGGAGCCCAGCAGTGTCTTGCCCTGGAACTAGCTGCGGAGCGGCAGCTCCTGGAGGGCTGGCTGTCCCTAGGATTGCGGTTCCCCCCATCATTGACTGGGGTTAAGGCTCCAGGGAAGGGAAGATCACTGAGGGTTGGCTGGATCCTGATTTGGCAGTTTGGGCCTTCTGCTGCAACAGTTCTCCGCCTCACATTTCCATTCCGACGAACCTCTCTCAACTGCTTGACTGAAGGGTACCTCCACTCCATCAGCTCTTTCCACTCATCTGCCTTCTTTGCTTTCTATTTCAAGCCCTGGGTGAACGCCACTCCAGGGGAGAGCAGCAGGAACTCAATTTTGGCTGCCTTTGGCACCAGACTCTGCCACAGCTTCTCACCAGCCTGATGGGGGCCCAGCCACCACAGCCTCCTCCAATGCTGCTGATTGCTCTGCTTTCTCCTTTCGATTGGGTCACTACCATCTGAATATTGGAGTCCACCTGACTGCCACCAAGGCTGCTTTTTCCGGGGTTGTCCTGGACTTGGCAGCCTGCTCCCCTTTGGGTTCCACACCAGACATCTTCCCCTGGATTCCCACAGTTTTTTCAGAGGTAATCAAACAGGCTATAGGAGACCAAGAGCCTTTTGTCTTTTTTAGTCTTTTGGCAGAGCTGGTTTAATGTCAATGTTCCGACTGATGAACCCAACTAAATCAAGCACATTCAAGACCTTCAGATGTCTGAATGCAAAACTTTATTGAGTGCATCATTTCAGCATTGGGGAAGGCAATAGCAGTAGACTTAAATACCGCTTCATAGGCCTTTCAGGCCTCTCTAAGCGGTTTACAGAGAGTCAGCAAAACCAGCTCTATCTAATTTCCGTGCAAACCCATGTATAATTACAATATAGATTTTCCACTCCCCCTATTAGTGCAGATCACATTGTCCAATTGAGTCATTATTTTGTTATGAGAAATGTCTCTGGTCTTGGCAAACACCTGTCGAGGTGTCCTTGGTTCTCATGGCTCTTTTTCTTGAAGTCTGGAGCCTGCATTCCATTTCACCCTTCCTACCCCCCTAGTTTTTTGGTAAGTTGATAAGTGACAATGGTTACAACAACATAAGTGCACTTCAAGCTTGATAAAAGGCAAAAATGTAGTTGTACTTCTTAATAATTTCTTAATTCATAACAATTAGTATGAATGGCAGGTTTCTCCATTCTTAATTTTTCCAGCTTTTTAATTTACCATTAAATTAAAGGTATTTAATTTACTATTAATTAAATGTATTTATCTTTTACAGCTCTAACAAGGCTTTGGCATGTCATATGGGTTCAGTGTTGAAAAATTTCAGCAGGATATCTATATAAAATAAAAGAGGTAAAGTGACTTACATATTGGAGAAGCAAGTTGTTTAGCAATGAGCATTTGAAGAACCAGTTGTAAGTAAGCAACATGTTTTCTTTTTTTGCTGGCATCTATTATTTTCTATAGAGAACAAGAAGCCATTTAACCTGGAGGCCAGTCAAACAGCATTAAACAACAGACTCAATGCAGCCTGTCCAAAAGTTCATTTCTCAAATTAAAAAAAAACCAACAATGTGTGATTTCTTATGAAATTGGACTGATATGACCATCTAGTGATTTGGTTGGGAATATAGAGTCTGGTTTGCTGAAAGTCTTTAGAAGTTCTTGAAGAATGTATATGGGAAGGAGGAGCCACGTAGTGACATTATAACGTGCGGTCTCGATAGTCTGAGACCGCCGTTGACATTTTTGCTGCTGGGGGTCCATTGAGACCTAAACCGTCCCGTAGAGATGGTGATCAGGAAGACAAAGAGAAAGAAAGAAAGAAAGAAAGAAAGAAAGAAAGAAAGAAAGAAAGAAAGAGAGGAACAGAACCTCTTAGAAGAGCATAAAATAACTTGTGTTTAAGTCAACTTAAAATAAAAGCTAAGAGAGGTTTGGAAGACTAGACTGGCAGTCATTATTGGTTTTTTTTCTTTTTCCTTCTCTCTTCTGTTTTGGAAACATGGGTCAATATTTAGATGAGGAAACCTTAAAATTCCAACATATCTTGGCTGGAATTCAAAATCTATTGGAAGGATATGGGAGAATTGAGAAGAAGCTGGAAAGACTAGTCTTCCTCATAGCAAAAGATGATGGGGTTGGAGCCCCCAAAATTAAAGGGGAGAATGAAGATATAGAAGATAAAGATAAGACAATAGATGAATTTAATAATGGAACAAATGTGGGTGAAAATGGAAAGAGAATGTGGAAAAGGGAATTCGACGAATTGGAGCTCTACCCCAGATTCCAGGACACAGAAGAGAAAAAAATACTAATGATGATAGACATAAGAAGATAATTTTTTTCAGAAGCAAGATTGACAAAGACAAGTTACTTAAGTAGCAACTGGTGGGCAAGGAGATCATCTGAGAGACCCTTCAAGCAACAAAGTGCGGAAAGAAATCTATAAAAACCTTATAAAGGAGACAAAAAACTGACTCCATAATTGGCAAGAGAGATAAGACTGTTTTGTTACTGAAAAGATACAGGTTCACAATGAAAGTTGGTAATAAAAAATTAGTTTTTTTAATTATTGGTGATTAATAAGTAGGAACTTTGTAATTCCTAGATTGGTTTAGATTGTTATTAAATGTTTACTTGCTAACAATTAATTAACCATAAATAATAATAATGAAATGATAATGGGTATAGTGTAATGATATATACGTGTATTGACAATTTAGTAAAATAAATTTGGATATAAATTGTAAATTGTGACTTGGGAAAAAGACCTCTAAATTTTATTAACAAATTTTCATTTAGATCTTGTTTATAAAGGTGTAAGGTTTTTTGGGGGGTGGGGGCCCTGGTGAGAGGAGATGGGACATAAATAGTAAATGATTTTTAGCCAATTATAATAACAACAAAGAAATGTTAATGGTCATTGTTTAACAATATATACATGCTATGGTATTGGCTAAAGTAACTTAGATATAAATGTTAGTCAGTGAGGGGGGGGCAGGGAAAAGTTTAAAAATGTTATATATTGAATTTTACTTAAAAGATGCTATAAAGGTGTAATGTTATTGGAGGATTTTTTGAAATAGCTAATGAATGCTATTATGTGGTTGTGTCTTTAAGTATGAATGATTTGAGGTAAAAGCATGTTCAAATAACTGTAGTCAAATGAGAATTGTAGTACATTGATAGTAAGATATACAAAGGTTTTTGACTTAAAGTGTATAATCTAATATGAACTATAAATAATGACTGTGGAAGAAATGCACGAAAGTTATCTGTAACCAATCGACACACTTTCTACAAGATGTAATGAAGGATGGTTGTTTTTTGTTTTTGTTTAATTAAAATTTAAAAAAAGAATGTATATGGGTTTTGTTTAGTATCAGAAGTCAAGTGAAGCCAGTTTCTAGCAGAACATAGAAAACATAACGTGTACAAAGCTGATGAAAACCATAATAAAAATGCTGAGTACAACTCTGGATCTTTTTTGCCACCATTATTAAAGATGAAAAACTGTGAGGGAACATTTTTTATTCATACAGATGGCCAAGGCATGCCATTATAAAAATAGGGTAAGCCTTTTTTGTTCACAAATGACAAACTAGAGTAAAATTTAAATATGGCAAAGCCATAGGCTAATACTAACTTCAGCAGAAAAGTTATAAACATATTAGCTTCTACTACAACAGATAAGAAGTGGAACATGCAGTTCACTAACTCACTTTACAGAGGAGCTGGCTGAACAAATGTACTCCTGAAAAAACTTCTGTATCTATGTCTCAAAATCTTTACATCAGTTCAAAAGGAATTGTCAATATACTTAGTGAAGTAAGTAGAGTTCTAAGAGAACTATTAGAAGTGAGCAACTATTACAAATATCTTACAAACTAATGTGTGTGGGGGGGGGGAGGAAAGTATCACAATCTGAAGAAAAAAAGATAATTTGGACATATACAACCGCACATGTTGTAGGTCAGTTTTTGAAAATGATAAACTATTAATTTGAAGCAGAATTACATAAAAGATCCATATAAAAAGCTTATAGATACACTTCCAGGAACTATTCTGTTCTGTCAGAAAGTACACTGGGAATGGTGTAGCTTTGAAGAGATAATCTATTCCAAGTCTGACTAATCTAGTCAGTGGCTATAATCTGTATGTTCAAAACTGTATCTAAATTCTACCTGCAATAAAAGTTTTCAGAAATATTATAAGATATAGGTAACTGTTTTAGACTGATAGCCCAAATTTGTAATTTTGACCGCATGCTTAAACAAAATATCTACCATCAAGAATTTACATATTTGTCATGTGGCCACCATGATGTATACAAATAGTCAGAAAACACCAACTTATTAAAAAAAACAAATCAAGTACTGTATTTATCCCTTCACTCATTGCATTCTTTTTTCTTCAGAAGTTTTATATACCCTATATGAGACTTAGATACATTTTGGAAATACATAATTCTGCTCTGCACCAATTCCATTGATTTAATTTTCAAACAGAAAACTTTAAGTAAAGGGGGGTTAGGGTTAGAGTCAGGCAAAGAGTATGATAGTTATCAATGGAAATGTTTGTGAACACATTGGTGCCTTTAAGTATTATGATACAGGCAAACCTTACAATCATAATGGAGCCTACCCATTACAGTTGAAAATGGGATGCCATTAAGAGAACTGCCTCACTTAGCGAGTCCTCATGCCTGCTCCCCCATTAAATGAATGGATAATAAACTAAAATATTGAGTGTCTCAGGGGTGGAAGAGACCCTAATGCAGACACATGCCCACCTGCCTCCTCAGGCCGCCCCCATATGCTCCACTTTCTGCCTCTTGGGGTCCCCATAGCCACTTGGACCTTCCCACCCATATTCCTATCACTGATTGCTCACTACTTTTCAAAGATCTTCAGAGTTCAGATGGGTGGGATATGGAAAGAGAATAGGCAGCTCCATTGCTGGGCTATGTGGCAGAATTCCACAAGTGGCCGTCTTTTTCTGAGACTCAAGTAAAGCTCCTGGTTTTCCTTTCCTTGCTAGCTGCTGGCCTTCCCTCCCCAGTATTAGCAGTCTATTACAGTTAATGCTTGGGGATAAAATGTCATAGCCCTGTCAGATCCTGAATCTGTGGAGGAAGCTGAGCCGTAACTGGAACCAACGGAGATCGAGGGGGTGGCTTCGTTGGATTGTGGGTAGGAGCAGGTCAAGTCAGTCCATGGCCTTTCAGGATTGGAACAGCTTGTAGGCAAGGAGGAATGGGGGCAGGATGACCAAGAGGGTAAGCAGTGAACATGAGAGAGAGCTCAGGTGATGAGCAAGGACCACTCCCTCCTGATCCTTGAGCATGGAGAGTGAAGAGAAGGTGGGAACAACAGTGGTGGGTTTCAAAACGTTTTAGAGCCTCTTCTGTAAGTGTGGCCTGCTTCGTGGGAGTGGAGTGGCTTGCTGGCCATGTGACTGGGTGGGTGTGGCCAACTTGTAAAATGTAGTGAAAATCACTTAACAATGCTCTTGCTTAGCAATCAAAATTTTGGCTCAGAACGCTGGCATTTGAAGCACGCAGGTCTTAAAGTTGTCGTTACAAGACCCTTGCACCTCTAACCCTTTAGAAAAAAACCCCAGGGGTGTTCAAACTTGACAGCTTTAAGACTTGTGGACTTCAACTCTCAGAATTCCTCCTCCAGTCATGTTGGCTCAGGAACTCTGGCATTGAAGTGTGCAAGTCTTAAAGCTGTCAAGTTACAAGACTCTTGCACCCCTAACCCTTTAGAAAAAAAACCCAGGGATGTTCAAACTTGGCAGCTTTAAGACTTTAAGGTTTAGATAGGACTCTTAGAGATGGGTGGGGCAAGCTTGAGAGCCAATCAGTGAGCGGCGGGAGGGACATGCGTGGTGCGGATGGGCCGGGGAAGGGAACTGGAACCGGTTCTGAACAGCACAGTAGATTTGTGGAACCTCTTCTATAGAAGAGGTTAGAACTAGCAGGAACCCACCCATCTGTTTATCTGCACATGTGCGAGGCGAATGGCCGCTAACCTTCTCCACTCCGGTCTGGGTGAGCAAAAAAAACATTAAAACATACCAGCGACCTGGCTTGGGACCATGCAGGAGGGGGCCCCAGCGGTAGAGCGAAATTTGGGGCACCCAAACTACCATTTATTTGGAGGGTTGTCGCGGCTGGGCAGCCCCTGGTCCAGGAAGTTACCCGCAGCATTTCCAACAGCGTCCGGTGGTGCAAACCACGATCATGGCGGCGGTGCGCTGACGGCGCCGTCCCCGGTGGCTTCTTTTTGCAACTTTAGCCCCGTCTCTTCCGTCGACCATGAGGAGCCCTGGAAGGTGTCTGGCGGCTGTGATTCTAATCTCGGGGAGGTGGTAGACGACTCGGAGCGGCGCTGGATGAAGCTGGGCAGCTGGTTTGCTTGCCGCTGCCTCCTTAAGCGCCCCCCCTGCTCCATCGGCCCCGCCGGTTTGCGAAATGCGGCGCCCTCGGCTCCTTTTGACATCCTTTGTTTTTGCTCTCATAGTACTTGGACTGCACTAGACTATCCCAGAGAAGGGGCGGCTGGCCTGGCAAGGCACCGGGTGAGATCAGGCAGTTGCCTTTGTTGCCGCTGTGGCCTTTTTGGATGCCCCCCCCTCCGCCCCACTTAATCTGGCCTTCTTTTCGGTGTGGCTTGTCCTGTGTGTATTTTCACGGCTACGGGGCCTTTCTTGCCACCTGGCTCCCCTTACTTACAGTAGCTGGATGTTTGGACTTACAACCTCGCCCACCTGGTGTGATTACTACCACCCGTGGAGGCTCAGAGATGTCATCTCAGCCCTCTCAAAGGAAACTCTTTCGGCCTTGGGCACAGTTTTTGGGACGTGGAGGAAGGGAGAGGGGCGGACCACCCCTCTCTGGACTGCACCCCCTCATTGAACTCTCACCAGAACTCTCACCAGACTTACAGAGGAGAAGGCTAAGACTATTAAGATCTTTTACACAAGCCTCATACGTTCTCTGCACGCTGCGCAATTTTTAATTTTTAATTGGTATGATGAGTGTATGAGATTTGCATGTGATTGAGTGAATGATCCCACTTTTTTATCACCCTATATTGCTGTATTTTATGTGTTTTTAATTATCACGTGGGGATTGTCTGAGTGAACGAATGAGTGTGTTTGATTCGGAGGGCCTGTCAGGGAATGCGGGAGCTATAGGTGTGGTTGGGGGGACCACGGACACGGGAGTGGGCCGGAGCATTACGGTTGTAACAGGGAGGGGCAGATATGGCGGGGACTTTAGGGCTGGCCATTACCGGGGAAGGTGGGTTCGCTACGTCACAGAGATCCCTCCTTCCGGCCCTATGAGTCCCACTCCGAGGCCAGATGGCGCGAGTAATCAGGACCCTGGTCTCCGGCTGTTGTCGATAAATGCCAGGTCTGTAGTTCACAAGGCTCCCCTCGTCCGGGACTTAATTTTAGACGAGGGGGCTGACCTGGCATGTATTACTGAAACCTGGCTGGGCCCGGAGGGAGGAGTCCCCCTCATAGAGATGTGCCCAGAAGGATTTCAGGTGCTTCATCAGCCGAGAGCTCAGGGAAGGGGTGGGGGTGTGGCTATTGTTATTCGGGAGTCTTTAGTACCTCGTAGGATCCCTGCTCCGGAGCTTGTCGGGTGTGAGTCCCTGCTGGTGAAGTTGGACCTCAAGGGTCAAGTGGGTCTGCTGTTAACGTACCTGCCTCCCAACAGCGTTGCAGCAGCCCTCCCCTTGCTCCTCGAGTCGGTAGCCGAGCTAGCAATTGAGTTCCCCAGGCTTATGGTCCTGGGGGATTTCAATCTGCCTACGCTCGGTGAACACTCTGATGGGGCGCAGGAGTTCATGGCTTCCATGACAGCCATGGGCTTGACCCAGATAATTCGGGGCCCAACCCACTCTGCGGGTCACACGCTCGACCTCGTATTCCTCTCGGAGCAGTGGATGTGTGATCTTGGTCTGAGGGGTAATGAGATCATACCCCTGTCGTGGTCAGACCATTGCCTACTGAGGCTTGACTTCCGGAGGCCAAACCCCCACGGTAGGGAGGAGGAACCGACCAGGTGGTTCCGCCCCAGGCGACTTATGGACCCCCTGAGGTTCCAGACGGAGCTTGGGGTTATTCCTGATACTCTCGCCCACAGTCCGGTGGAGACTCTGGTTGCTGCCTGGCACTCGGCAGCATTGGAGACCCTTGACCGGATTGCGCCACTACGGCCCCTCCGAGGCGGCGGATCCCGGAGGCCTCCTTCGTTCACCGAGGAGCTCCGGGAGAGGAAGCGCCGGAGGAGACGCCTAGAGCACCTATGGAGGTCCGATAAATCCGAATCGAACCGAGCACTCTTAACAACCTGCACCAAGGAGTACATCAGGGCACTTAGGGCAGCAAAGAGATCTTATATTGCCACCTTGGTTGCGTCCGCTGCCCTGTTTAGGATAACCCGCTCCCTCCTAAATAGGAGGGATATGGGGGAACCCTTGCAGGGTAGGGCTGAGGATTATGCCCAATTCTTAGCGGACAAAGTTGCTCGGTTTTGGTCGGATTTGGACTCCACCTCTGCAGATCCAGCCGAGGCACAAGAGGATGAATTGGTAGACCACCCCTGGGTTGAGTTTCAGGATGTTGCCCCTGGGGACGTGGACAAGGCCATGAGAGCTGTGAGTGCCTCCACCTGTGTACTGGACATGTGTCCCTCCTGGCTGGTTGCCAACAGCAGCGAGGTGACACGAGGCTGGATCCAGGCAGTTGTTACCGCCTCCCTTCGGGAGGGGCACTTCCCCGCCGCACTTAAAGCGGCGGTGGTGAGACCCCTCCTGAAGAAACCATCTTTGGATCCAGCTGTCCTCAACAACTACCGTCCAGTCTCCAACCTTCCCTTTGTAGGGAAGGTTGTTGAGAAGGTGGTGGCCTTCCAGCTTCAACGGTCCTTGGAGGAAGCCAGTTACCTTGACCCCTTCCAGTCGGGCTTCAGACCTGGTTACAGCACAGAAACCGCTTTGGTTGCATTGACCGATGATCTCTGGAGAGCCAGGGATGGAGGCCATGCCTCCATCTTGGTTCTCCTTGACCTCTCGGCGGCTTTCGATACCATCGACCATGGTATCCTTCTGCGACGACTGCGGGAGGTGGGGGTGGGAGGCACTGTCTTGCAGTGGTTCTCCTCCTACCTCTCGGACAGGTCGCAGTCGGTGTTGGTTGGGGGACAGAGATCGACCCCTAGACCCCTAACATATGGGGTGCCGCAGGGGTCGGTCTTGTCCCCCTTACTATTTAACATCTACATGAAACCGCTGGGCGAGATCATTCGGAGGCATGGGATAAGATACCATCAATACGCGGACGATACGCAGCTGTATCTGTCCGCCCCATGCCAACTCAATGAAGCGGTGGACGTGATGAACCAGGGTCTTGAGGCCGTCAGGGACTGGATGAGGGCAAACAAGCTTGTACTCAACCCCGAAAAGACCGAGTGGCTGTTGTGTTTCCCTCCCAATAATTTGGCTTGTGTTCCATCGCTCAGGCTGGGGGGCCAAACATTACACCCCTCAGACAGGGTTCGCAACTTGGGAGTCCTCCTGGACCCACAGCTGACCTTTGATTACCATCTGTCGGCTGTGACCAGGGGGGCATTTGCCCAGGTTCGCCTGGTGCGCCAGTTGCGACCCTACCTGAACCGGGAGGCTCTCACAACAGTCACTCGTGCCCTTGTGACCTCTAGGCTGGAATACTGCAACGTGCTCTACATGGGGCTGCCCTTGAAGAGCATCCGGCGACTTCAGCTAGTTCAGAATGCGGCCGCGTGAGTGATCGTGGGCGCACCTCGGTTCGCCCACATAACACCTATCCTCCGCGAGCTGCACTGGCTACCTGTTGATCTCCGGGTGCGCTTCAAGGTGCTTCTTACTACCTATAAAGCCCTTCATGGTAGTGGATCTGCGTACTTGAGAGACTGCCTCCTGCCAATTACCTCCTCTCGACCCATCAGATCTCACAGATTAGGCCTCCTCCGAGTGCCATCTGCCAGCCAGTGCCGGCTGGCAACTACGCGGAGGAGAGCCTTTTCAGTAGCAGCTCCGACCCTCTGGAACGATCTCCCCGTGGAGATTCGTACCCTCACCACCCTTCAGACCTTCTGCACAGCCCTCAAGATCTGGCTATCCCGTCAGGCCTGGGGGTAAAGAGTATAATCCGCCCCCACCCGAATGTTGAATGAATGTTGCTCGATTTTAATTATACATTGTGTTATATGTCATTGTATGTTCCCCCTCCCATATAAGTTGTTAGCTGCCCTGAGTCTCCTCAGGGAAAAGGGCGGCCTATAAATAAACTTATTCAATTCAATTCAATCCCTGGAACAGCGCAGGCTCACCAGACAACTTGGGAGCAGAGTGCCCTGCCCCTCTTCACAAGGCATACCTGGGGACTGAGACTTAAAAAGACCCAAGGAGACTTGTTGGGTTAGGAACAAATACTGAATTCATGGAGTGTTGTGTTGCCAAGTGTTGCCAACATTTGAAGTTTCCTGAACTTCTTGCTTTCTTTCTTTTCTTAGGAGCCGAGGTGGTGCAGTGGTTAAATGCAGCACTGCAGGCTACTTCAACTGACTGCAGTTCTGCAGTTCGGCTGTTCAAATCTCAGCGACTCAGGGTTGACTCAGCCTTCTATCCTTCCAAGGTGGGTAAAATGAGGACCCGGATTGTTGTTGGGGGAAATATGCTGACTCTGTAAACCGCTTAGAGAGGGCTGAAAGCCCTATGAAGCAGTATATAAGTCTAACTGCTATTGCTATTGCTATTTCTTGCTTCCTGGATTAACTGCCTTGTTCCTTTGCTTCCTGGACTCATTGATTTATTCCCTTGCCCTGCTAGATTTCTTGCTTTGCAGCCGTTATGCTTACAGAGTTGTGCTGGACTATTTGCAGCCGGAGGCTGTTGGAGGTGTGTGTATTTTTGTGTGTTCACTTTATTCTGGGACTTGCGATAAATGTGGTAGCGTTTGGTAGAAAACTGGAGCAATAAAGGGGCAGTTTGAACTGTCAGCTGACTGTGTTGCCTCTGTGCTGGGCCCCAGGTCATTACAGAAAAGGCTAGTAACTAGACATGAAGAAGAACATGACCTTTTTGCTGGTGGTGATGTTGCCCTCACTGCCAGCATTAGCTGTGATATGCTGCAAAAATGAAGGCTACCAACCAGTGAAGAAAGGAAAACCAAGAGCTTCATCATATCTAAAAAAAAAAAAAGATGTCTACTTGTGGAATTATGCTGCGTGGCCCAGCAATGGAGTGGCCTGTCCTCCTTTTGTACCCCTGCCTTCTGAGCACTGGAAAAAGTAAGTGGGGGACCAGTGATAGGGGAATGGTGGTGGGGGTGTGTGAAACCTGGTGGGCTGGAAAAACAGATCTAGGTCTTGTGGGGACCAGACAGAACAGTATGGGGTGAAAATGGGGGGGGGGAATGCTGCAGTGTCTCTGCAGGACAAGCAACGACAAGAGTGCTGCAACAGATTTAACTGTGGGACTGAGTGGTAAGTACCTTTGAGAGATTTGTCATAACTTTGACTTTTGATAAGTGACCTCACATAAGTCGAGGACTACCTGAGGGGGCTGGAGACATGCCTTAGTATCTAACATACTCAACTGTAACCCATTGAACCTGTAATCCTGCTGCTTACTTTCGTCTATGGACCTATTTATCAGCAGACAAGTGTAGTCTTACACCAGGGGTCCTCAAACCTTTTAAACAGGGGGCGAATTCATGGTCCCTCAGACTGTTGGGCCCCCAGACCCAACTGGGTGGGTGTGAGTAGCTAAGTGGTCATGTGACTGGGGTGGGCATGGCTAGATCATGTGACTAAGTGGTCATGGTCAATTTAGCAGTCCATTAAGCAATGCACACAAATTAAACTTTAATTTGTTTTGCTCCTGGGGGTGTTTTATTTGCTTTTGTTTGTATATTGCTCTTTTGGTCGGCTTTTCTTTTTAGTAGATCATTTTTTTAGTTGTTCAGCAGTCTAGTGGTGCACTTCAGGAAATTCAGTTTTGCAGCAATTCTTCTCAGCCCAAGGAGCTTACAATCAACAAGTCTCTCTCTGTCTCTCTCTCTCTCTGTCTCCGTTTCTCTCTCTCTCTCTGTGTGTGTCTTCTCTCTCTCCCCCCCTCTCTCCCTCTCTCTCTCTCTCTCTCTCTCTCTCTCTCTGTCTTGTCTCTCCCTCTCTTTCACTCTTTCTATCATCTAGAGATGGAGGAGGTCAAAAAAGGAGCACACGGATGCCCCGGGATGCCTCCGTGTGCCCCGTTTTTGGCCTGCACAGTGCTATTGGAGGTGGGGAAAGCACAAAACAGGCTCATTTTTGGCCTCCATGGGCATCCGTGTGCACCATTTTTCACCTCCACCACCTCCAGAAGCACTCTGCAGGCCAAAAATGGGCTAAAATTGGCACTTTTTTGGCTTCCTGGGGCATCCATGCACCCCGTTTTTCACCTCCCCTGCCTCTGCAGTCCAAAAATGTTGGCCTTACCTTCCAGTTCCAGACTGTGGGGCTTGCAAAGGTAAATCCTGTGCTTGGCTGAAGGGTGGGTGGGGCGATGTGGGCAGGCAGCCTCATGGTCCCATGTAGGTTGGATTAATGACTTCAGCAGGCCGTACGCGGCCCGCGGCCCATAGTTTATAGTTACACTAATAACATTGCATGTTTTAGTACATGGAGGGGAAATTTCTACATGGACTTGGATATAACTTTAGCCCATTGAAGGAAAAATACATCAATTTGGTATGGTCATTCAAGTGCTGGCCTAGAAACCAGGAGACTATGAGTTCGAGTTCTATCTTAGTCATGAAAAACTCACTAAGTTTTCAGCCCAATTCATCTCAAAGGGCTCATGTTATGGGGAAAATAATGAAAGGAATATTGGTGTGTTTGCCACCTTGAGGGGTGTGTGAGTGTGTTTGTGTGTGTGAATGAATAAGATAGAATGCAAATCTAAATTAAAAAATAGCAGGATGATGTGATATCCAATTAGATATAATTTACTATCAATGAATCATAAAATATAGTCCATAAAAATCCCAACCTCAGAACATTTTTACTTAATTATTTAAAACAATGTCTAAGGATTTACCAAGCTCTATTCACATGTAAAGAGAGACTTGCTATGAATTCTGGCTTATTATTATTAAGGTATCAAATCATTTTTATTTATTCTTTCTACCTGCAGGAATGGCCAAACAGAATAGGCTTGCATAACATTACCCTTTTAGCTCTGTCTTTCTAATATAATTCCACGAAAAAGAAAAAAATATAAAGGAAAAAGTTTCAGATTTTATTTTATTAGGGATTCCCTCAAGCCAGTAATCTTAGTTAAAGATTCTAAAAACCCTCCATAACTTTCAGTCTTGCTTAATTATTCTTTTGGATAAAAGGGCTCAGGAATAACTGGCAAATATGCAGAAACCTAGTTATAAACAATTACTTCAAAATTTTAAAATGACCTAATTTTGCAATTTATTTGTACTTGTTTCCTTTGTTCATGTCCATATTTATATCTATATCTGTTATCTTGTACATGTTTGACAAACTAAAAAAAGAAATGAAATAAATTCAAAGCAAATTTAGTTTATTTAGACAATTCTTGACTTACAACCATTTGATTAATGACCATTCAAAGTTAAAATGGCACTGTATTTAGTGACTAATGACCAGTTCTCACACTTATGACCATTGTGGTATTCTCATAGTCAAGTGATCAAACAATAGCAATAGCAGTAGACTTATATACCGCTTCATAGGCCTTTCAGGCCTCTCTAAGCGGTTTACAGAGAGTCAGCATATTGCCCCCAACAATCTGGGTCCTCATTTTACCCACCTCGGAAGGATGGAAGGCTGAGTCAACCCTGAGCCGGTGAGATTTGAACCGCTGACCTGCTGATCTAGCAGTAGCCTGCAGTGCTGCATTTTACCACTGCGCCACCTTGGCTCTATCAAACTTCAGGTTCTTAGCAACTGCATTGTATTTAGGATGGCTACAGTGGCCCAGGGCCCTGAGATTGTCATTTGCAATCTTTTTAAAGAACTTTTGACCAGCAAAGTCAATGGAAGAAGCCATATACGTTTAACACCTGCATGATTTACCTAACAGTAGTGATTTGCTTAATAACCATGGCAAAAAAGATAGTAAAATAATGTATGACTCACTTAACAATTGCCTTGCTTAGCAATGGAAATTTTGGGCTGAATCGTGGTTATAATGTGAGGACCCATTCTACCAGTTATTTTAATGTCAATAATTTAAAATAAAAATAATACCAAATAAAATGTTTCTCCATTTTATTTTTAAGAAGCTATTTACGGGCAAAAAATGTAAAAGAAAAAAATATAGACAGGTTAAAAACTTGATAGATATCATCGTATTAAATCATAGTTTTATTTCTGTAATGTATTTTTGAATAACAGCAACTAGTCCTTTGTGTTACAGAGGCCTTTGAATCAGAGATGGGTTGCTCCCAGTTCAGACCGGTTCAGCAAAACTGGTACTGGAATTCAGGCCTGGGTCGCAGAACCAGCAGCAACTCAGGCCTGCCTCCTCCCCGAACCGGTTCCCTCGCTGCTGCTGGGCTGCCACCAATTTGATTTTTAGTGACTGTGTGTGCACAGTTCACTGTAAATTGTTCTGCCCATGCACGAAGAAAAATTTACATTGAACAGTGCACGGACGCAGGTTGCAAACCGGTAGTAAACCGGCAGCAAACCACCCCTGCTTTGAATGTATTTTTCATAAAACAAAACAAATGAAAACACCTAAGGATCCACACTTCTCAATGATCCGTAGAAACCTATCTTGAATCAGCTGCATGCAATAGGAATTTAATATCTCAGTCTTCAAAAAAGCCAAATCTCTATATAAACTTTAATGAATACCCAAAGAATCACATCTTTTAAGTTTCTTCTGGTTTTTCCAAGCAAAACAGCCTTCTGAGTAAATTAGACTATATAGTTGTAAATATCGGCCATTAAATTTTTGGCACAATATTAATTATACACAACTTATTTTAATCAGCTTTGTAATGCATTTTTAATTCATACGATGGAGAAAAATCATATCTCATTTTTCAAAAATAGTTTAAGTTTCTCTAGGAACAGAAAATGTGCTAATATACTGTAGAAAATCTGTTGGAAAAAAATTAAAAGTACACAATACCTCACTTGCCTAATGCCAAATATTGACTTGTCATGTATTTTTAGTATTCTGTTTTAATTAATGTTCCATTTTCATATAATCCAGTGAATAATTTGCTAAAAATTGATATGAGAGAATGCAGTTTATTTTTTTAATATTTTAAGCAGAGCTCCTTAAAACACGGAAAATAATTCAGCAATTGCTCTTCATAAAAAAGTGATATTTATTTAAAATCAGAGTGCTTAGTACCTTTACTTCTCAAATGTTTCCATTGACACCCATTATAATGCTAATGGAAAATCTTTGTAATTGTAACAATAATCTGAAATGCATTCAGCACAATTCAATATTTTTGCTTCACAAGGAACAATGGTTTTCATTAATCTCCCCCCTCCCCCACCTTTAATGGCACTTTTTCTTATCCAATACGTTTTCAGAATGCACACAAAAGTTCTATCTATGGATGGCTGCAGGTTAATAGCAGCAGTTCTAATACTTGCAATCTGCAACATGATTTCTTAAATAAAATAATATTCACAGAAAAAGACTTGGTAGGCTGTTCTCACATTAAATCACATTTTTATTTCCACACACATGAGTTGAACAATATTTTATTGTTATGGATCTAAAGGAAACATTTAAAACCCCTTTTGGATTCTGAATGAGTGCTATTCAATTGCAATGTAATTTGTTTAAACTTCTATCTGGAATAGTATAGGTTATCTCTGGCTAGCTATTCAAAGCATACCAAAAGGATATTGATGTTGATCAGTTTACTGTTTGATTAAAATGGTACTTAATCATCTTTGCTGCTTAAATGTAAGGGGGAGAAAGAGCCTCACCCAGAGCCCATATTTCTGATTGCCCAATTCTCAGCTTTACTTAATGCAAATGTATTCAAATCAATGCCGGTTTATATATTCTGTTCCAATGGACTAAAAGTATAAGTTTCATCAATATATTTTTCAATAAAGTAAACAGAGAGCAGCATATTGACAATCCTTTATAACTTTTTTTATATACTTGTCTTCCCTAACCTTATGAAATGGGGCAGATTTAAATAAAAAGCAAAAGACTTTTCAAAGGTCTAAATTTCCATAATTCTTAGTAAAGTTTACATTGATTTGGAGGGATAGACATTCCAAAAAATAATGGTCAGGAATGAGGAATAACCCGTATTTCCTACAGTGTTAGGTGCGAAGAACCACATCCACACGCAGAGGGTTCAAAATGGCTGATTTGTTGCTTAAGCCTAAGCACAGGAATCTTCTCAAACAAACCAGTTCAAGAGGAACTTGACTTTGCTCTCTGCTGATTATGTGGAAACTCTAAACTGGTTAGTCTCTTGACTGCTCCTCCTGTCTCTGCCAGTCTGTCTCCTATATACTCTACTATTCCAATTGCTTTTTAAAAGAACATTATTACTAAATATATGGCATAAATAAATGAAAAATTTTAAGGTTCCACATTTCCTAATTCTGTTTTTTAGATAACAGTTTATAACCTACCTATTTGCCTGAACCGGCAGGGAAAAATGCTTTAATAAAGTGAAAAAAATTGGTTCAGACGATGACCACCCACCAAGCCACACCCACAGAACTGGTGGCAAAAATTTAGATTTCATCACTGTATTAACATAGCAACATTATGTGTTTTGCAACAAATGCCTCATATGAATCAACTGTAAAGCTGAAAACTCAAAGGACCAAAGTTATCAAAGAATTAAATACAGACATAAAGAATAGACATAATGTATTTTTCAGACTATAAGATGCTCCAGACCATAAGACGCACCTAACTTTTGGGGAGGAAAACAAGAAAAAAATCTGCCTCTGCCTTTGCCTCTGAGCAATTTGCCTCCTTGCAGGAAACAGCCTGGTCAGCTTCAGCACAGCCTGATTTAGCACGAGCAGCTGATTGGTGGTTGAATCTGCCTCCTGGAATACCACCTATCAGCTGTTCCAGGCTGCAGGATCACCACAACCCATTGCCGTCGCCGTCAATCCCCACTGCCACCTATTGCTACCTCTGTGCCCCCACTTTTTGGCCTCTGCATGCCCCATTTTTGGTCTCTGTGTATCCCATTTTTGGCCCATTCCAGTCTGCAGGGATAGGCAGCAGTGGCGATCTTTGCAACCTGGAACAGGCCAAAAACAGGGCACATGGAGGCAAAAAATGGGGCGCATGGTGGCCGAAAATGGGACATGCAGAGGCAGTGATAGGCGGCAGCGGTGATGGTTGGCAACAGGCAGTGGTGATCCTCACAGCCTGGGAACAGCTGAGTGGTGGTATTCCAGGAGGCAGATTCACCCCCCAGAGAGCCGAGGTGGTGCAGTGGTTAAATGCAGCACTGCAGGCTACTTCAGCTGACTGCAGTTCTGCAGTTCGGCTGTTCAAATCTCACTGGCTCAGGGTTGACTCAGCCTTCCATCCTTCCGAGGTGGGTAAAATGAGGACCCGGATTGTTGTTGGGGGCAATATGCTGACTCTGTAAACCGCTTAGAGAGGGCTGAAAGCCCTATGAAGCGGTATATAAGTCTAACTGCTACTACTACTACAATCAGCTGCTTTTGCTAAAGCAGGCTGTGCTCCAGGCTGTTTGCTGCAAGAAGGCAAATTGCTGGGAGGCAGAGGCCAAAGGATGGGGGGCAGTGGGTGGCATGCCTTCAGCAACATTCACTGTATAAGATATTCACAGATATTTCCATCCAATTTTTGGGGGGAGTGCATCTTATACACCATAATATATGGTAATAGAGTACACCTTATTTGCTTAGCTTCAAAATAAAATCAACACTTTTTAGAAATTTGAAAGAGGTAGGTTAGCATGAAAGTGAGTGTCTAAACTTAAAAGAAAAAAAGTGGTACTTAAACTTATTATCTTGCAACTTCAGTTATTTCAACAGAAGCACAAAAACGTGTTAAGAGCTGCTTATAAATTAACCACTCTAAGGTAGATCGTGTTATATGTACCAAGCTTTTGCATCCACAGAGCACTTATCAGTTCTACAGATTTAATTACATTTGGAAAATTGTAAGACTAAAGTTTGACATACACAAATACACATAAACAATTGTGGCATATAAATTTGATGTATTTTCCTTGCAGATTCTAATTTTTGAGAGGTTCATAATATATATTATCACTACAAAAATAATGTTAATATTCATGTACTTATATAGTATGTACTGAGGGTCACATACATTCCTATAGTATTTGTGAAAACCTCTCTCAAGGAATCAGGTAATCCAGTTGCCAGGTAGGAGTCATATTAAGGCTAAAAGTTAGACTCTGAGACTTGCTGGAACAATGTTGAGGCTTCATGAGGCTTCCATAGATTTATGTGCTAGGAATCCTAGCTGCTGACATTTTTCCTTGCTTGTTTGATTTAGTTTGCTCCATTTTAAAGCAATTTGCTCCGCAATTCTTCTTAGATATAAAGGTAATCCGTGACTTACAACCATTCACTTAGGGACTATTCAAAGTTACAGTGGCACTGAAAAAAATAACTTATGACCATTTTTCACACTTACAACCATTGCAGCATTCCTCTGGGTCACACAATCACAATTCGGATACTTGGCAACTGGTTTGTGTTTATGATGGTTGCAGTGTCCCAGGGGTCATGTGCTCAACTTTTGCGATCTTTTGACAAGCAAGGTCAACGGGGAAGCCAGATTCATTTTACAACTGTGTTACTAACTGTGGCAAGAAAAGTCATAAAATGGGGCAAAACTCAGTTAGCAACTGTTTTGCTTAGCAATAGAAATTTTGGGCTCAATTGTAGTTGTAAGTCAAGAACTACCTGCATATGAAACCTGGACTAATTTTGACAATAATCAATGGAATTATCAATTGTATTTGTTGAAAAGACCTAAAGATCATTCAATGATATTGTTTTTATAATATAGGTAGTCCTTGAGTTATGACCATTCAGCAACCACTTGTAGTATAGAAGGAAAGGACAACTCGTCCTTGAAATTCAGTAAGACTTTCTGAACTTCTGCCAAGCAGTTTTGGTCTAAGTATTTAATGTATTGCTCTAATCATGATGAAATTCTGTATGAATATGTAAAATGCAGTCACTCTTCACTAGATATTATAAGAATAATATTTTGCCACTGGATTTTACAAAGCATGTTTTAGATTTGAGATATCTAGAAGTAGAATTTCTGAATTCATATCACATTCTGCATAGTATAATATTACTACTCAGAAGCAAATTCAAGTAGAAAGTTGTATGACTTGATTCAGCTGCAGTTTGAATAAGGAAAGGACCAGGGTTACATCTAGCTTGCTCCAGCTCTGTGAAAATTATTCTGCTCATTCTTTAAAGTCCCTTCACTTAACAAAAGGATAGGGATGAAAATGGAAGCAACTGGTAAATCAAGCTAATTCTTGTAAACTTCTAAGGATAGGTCTACTATGTAATAATCATAATTAAACAAATGTATATTAAATTTGAAAGCTTTTGCAAATATGAATTAAAACTTATGATTAGTTATCATATCATTATGATCAGTTCATGTTATAATAAATTAGAGGTAGCAATGAAAAATGACATTAACCAAACATTACATATAAACATGTGTTTTGCCAGGGGACACACCATGCCTTTCCATATATCCCTGCATACTATTAACAAAAATGAGTACACCAGACAAACTCCTACATGAGTTTTCCCTAAATATTATAGTATTAGTATCTGATAAAGTGTATTCTTCCTTAGGAAAATTCATGCTACAATTAATTATTTTAAGGTTTTTTGCCTACACTTTCTGTAATGTTTGGTTAATGGTTTATGCTATCACTGAGTCCCTTCTCCAGCTGGCCCACCTCTAACTGCTTTTGCTACTGCCCATTACAATTATCTCTCTCTTTGGGTCTAATCTGAATCACTGCCCAGAGAAAGGATATATTGAGCAGTGGCAATTATTCATTTTGTTTTCTAAATCCTTACTTGCTTAGAGAAAGCATATGAAGAGGCAATGAAAACAAAGCAAAAAAGGGGAGGGAAACAGACTTAAGAGGCTCCAGAGAGTAGAAGTGGTATCCTATCCTAGAGTATTGACTCTAGGTTGGTACCCAACAACACAGTTTCTCAAAATGCTCTTTCAAACCTCTTTACACATTTAGATTTATTTACTAAAGAACTCAACATTATGTTTTATTGGTTTTAGATTTCATGATAAAGGCAGCAACATTTAAAAGATGTTTGTTAGAAATTCTTCTTCTATTGTTATTGGGATATGTGTCAGATTTCAAAAGCCTGACTATACAAGGCATGCTAGGGGAAAAAAACAAACTCTGCTAAATTATATGTTCAGGAGCATCACCAGACAGAGAAACACACTCAAGCAGAAGGTTCAAGTCTTAAGAAACATCTCATCCTAACTGATAAAAAAGAAACTGGAGAATTGCTTTTGGCTGCACAAACACAAGCTATTCAAAGTAATGAAATCAAAGCCAGAATTGAAAAAAAAACATCAAATTACTCAAAGTGCAGATTGCACAAGGAAGTAGAAGAAAAAATAGATCATATACTCAGCTTGTGTAAGAATATTATACTAATTATAAACAGCATAATATAGTCACCTAGTTGATCCATTGGAACATCTCTAAAAATATCATTTGCTACATATGTATGTATTTGGTATATAGCTATAAATGATGACAGACCAGTCACCAAAATGATTCCCTGGAACATCTGCAAAATTATAATTTGCCAGTAATGAAAAACTGGTGGGAACACAGAGTTCAAAAAGTAGTTGAAAATGAGCAGATTAAAATATTGTGGATTACTGAATATAAACTGGTAAAGTCTTCACATAGACACACCATATTTATCTGTAATTGAAAAACTGAAAGTGTTGATAATTTATGTAGCAATACCAGGGCACAGAATAAAAGGCAAAGTATTAGAGAAGTATCACAAAATATCAAGATCTGAAAATCTGAAAGATTATGGCATGAACCAACTGTGGTAATTCTAGTGGTTATCGGCAGATTAGCTGCCATACCAAAAAGCACTGGATAGTACTGAGAAATTCTGTGCATTGACAAAATTTTCATCTGTTAATTACAAAAGGCCACAATGCTTGGATCTGCACATATACATCACTCCTAGATTCTTGTGAAGAACTTGAAGTGAATGAAAACAACCATCATCTAAATAATTGGCTGTTGTGATTTCATGTTGTTTGTGTATTATAATAATAATAACACTATTAATAACATTGAAAACTCACCATCAGTCTATCGAAACAAGCAACTTTACATCCAATAGATTATATTCTGTGACAATATCTTTAACACCATCAAACACCATCTGCCTATCTCAGGTCCTTGGGAAGGACTCAATAGGTGGATAAAAATGACAAATCAAGGCTAAACATCTGGCTGACTGTGCAACAACCTGTAATAAGAGTAATTTTTGGTCTCAGTTGAACCAGTAGTGGTTTGGCAGCCTAGGTTACTGGAACTGGCAGCGATCCAGGCCTGCCACCAGGGGTAGGTTTCAAAACTTTTTACTACTTATTCTGTGGGTTTGGCCTATTTTGTGGGCATGGCAGTCATGTGACTGGGTGGGCGTGGCTAATTTGATGTCACTCACTAGGTGATGTCATGGATTGGGTAAAATGTTGTGAAGCTCACTTAATAATGCTCTTACTTAGCAACCAAAATTTTGGGCTCAATTATAGTCATAAGTCAAGGACTATCTCTGCCTTCCTCTGCATGGCCGTCTTGTCCTAATAAACTCCTTCTCCTTTCTGGCAATTTTCCTCTCTGTTAGAGGCACCAAAATAATCCAGACAATGTAAGGTTTCCTGCTGCAGCAGGGGGTTCGACTAAATGACCTCTGAGTAGCCTTCTAGCCCTAAATTGCCATGCTGTTTTTCCTTCCTTCCTTCCTTCCTTCCTTCCTTCCTTCCTTCCTTCCTTCCTTCCTTCCTTCCTTCCTTCCTTCCTTCCTTCCTTCCCTCCCTCCCTCCCTCCCTCCCTCCCTCCCTCCCTCCCTCCCTCCCTCTGTGGGAAGCAACCCCCCAATAACTGCTGAATGTCACTTTCCAAACTGAGCAGCTTTTAAATTTAAAGGACTCCAAAGTTTGCAGTTTTAAGACTTGTGGACTTCAACTCCCAGAATTCCACAGCCAGGCATGCTCAGTTCTGACTTAAAGTGACAGCATTTGTTTTTCTCCTTTGCTGAATCTCTCGGCAGAAAAGTGAGTTTCCTTCCTTCTTCCTCCCTCTCTTCTGCCCACTCTCTCTCTCTCTCTCTCTCTCTCTCTCTCTCTCTCTCTCTCTCTCTCTCTCTCTCTCTCTCTCTCTCTTATTTTTTTAAGCTTTTTTCCCCTTGCCTGAACCAGGAGGGGAAAAAACTTTTTAAAAAAAAGCTTCTGACAGGAGAACAGGTTCGGGGGCGTAGTCAAGCCACCATTTTTACTACCAGTCCTATCCGCTATGCCAGATTTTCACTACCTCTTCTGGCATACTGGATCGTATAGGGAGGGACTCCCTCTGCCTGCCACGCTCCTGAACCAGTTCTTTGGGAGGTGCCATAGGTGCCACCATCTTGGTTTTTGTTTCTGTGCATGCACAGAACAATTTTATTGCTCTGTGCTTCAAGCACAGTGTACACCAAGCGCATACATGGTGCATCCACGAGCAAACCGGCTGTAGTGACTGCTGGAACCCACCCCTGCAATATATGCTGCCTGATTCCCAGCAACTTTATCCTAGATTCGAAAGGAAAAATATTTGGAGGAGACTAATAGCATCTTTGATAGCATCATCTTTCGAAAGGAGTCTTACAATAACCTGAATTATTGAACTGAGGGGTTGACAAATTAAGGAACAAGAACCACTTTGATTTTCTGCAAGATCTTTGTTGCTAATGGGAGAGCCAATTATCCAATAGGCCTTCACCCTTTTAGCCTTTCAGAAGGCCATCAGGACCTGTTTCTTTACTCAGTTGATGGGATGGAGTAATTGGAGCCTGTAGACGATTGTTGGGCATTCTAGGAGAATGATTGAGAAGCCAAAGTCTATGGATATTCTCAATTATCCAGGTCATGGTTGTCCCAAAGGTGCTTTTCCAAAGACCATTGGACTTTTAGTTTTTACCTTGAAAACGTTTTCGCTTCTGAAGAATTTCTTTGGATGAGAAGTGAACTTTTTTCAATGAAAAACCCAAAGAAATCCAGTTGCCTTTTGAAAAGCATCTTTGGGACGACTGACAAGGCAGTTTTTAGTTTTTGTTTCGCTTTATGGTTTTGTTATTAGATGTTATAAATCACCCAGAGTTGTACTCTTAGATGGGAAATCATACAAATATTTTTAAATAGCACGATCTTGAAAGTGTAACAAACATACATGTTTCTAATGTTTTCCTTTTTGTGGGAATCTTCTTATTATGGCCCTGCTTCTTATCTTGCTGCTTCCTTTGTGGTCCCATTAGAAGTGGGTTGCTAATTTTTTTTACTATCGGTCCGGGCGCGCAAGATGCTTCTGCGCATGCGCAGAAGCGTCCAGGCGGCTGGCCAGAGCTTCCTGCCGCCGCTACTACCAGTTCGAACCAGCAGCAACCCACCTCTGTCAGATACTGTACCCCAGCAATCTACTTTGCAAGGTCACAAAAGAAGTGATAGTTGATGGTCTTAAAAGCCACTGAAAGATGTAAGGTATCTACAAAAGTCTTTGAGGACATATTCTCCACTATCTATCCCTGCACAGGACACATAAAATTAGTTCTGAATTGAAATTCATTTTAATGGAAAGTGAATCACTTTCTATAAAAGAGCTTGTAAATTAATTCTTGTATTAATCATTTGTATACTAGAATTTGAACAAAGAATGAATGTTATATGAAAATATTGAACTATTTCAATATTTGAAATATCTATAAAATATCTTGTTTCTTTTGGTAGAAAAATAAGAATATTTCTGTTCATATGAAATATGCAGTATTTAATAACATATGTCATCCTGAAGATATCTGGAGACAAATATGCTTTCACGTTAGCACTTTAATAGTGCTAATACATTTCAAAGATTGGAATTTTAGATATTGATCCATATTTAATTTTTTAACAGGTCATTGATTTTATTCAGTAAAAATATGCTATTTATTGGAAGAAGAAATGCCTGATAACAGTGAGCTTGATACAGGGACAGAGTTAATGAGTTCCTTCAACTTAATACCTTGTGGCTATTTTATGTAATTCACTAAAATGTAGCTTCCAGAATGGGAAATATATCCCTCAGAAACAATGACAACTCAGATGTAGGAAGGATCATAAATATATTAGTATGGAAAATTATTTATGGATTATTAGTATATATATTAATATAGGTTTGCTGCATATTCTACAATGTAAATATGTATAAGATTTCTTGTGTTTAAATGCCTATTCACGTCAGAAATATATATTCTTCTTTATAAAGAAATTAAATAAGCTAAATAGTTCCATGGAACACAAAATTGCTTGTAACAATATGATTATAGGAAGTTGAAGTATAGGAATCCCCAAGAGTAACTGAAGACCATTCGGCTTGGTATAACTCATGACCCTCCTTTGTTATGCAATTATGCCAAAGTCTCTACTGACTCAAGCAAATGATTGACTGCTTTGAGTAATGTGGGAGATGACATAGGAAATCTGGAAAACAAAGTTCAATGAAGAAGATATTTTGTTGTTATATGGCACTATTCATTCTTGTGGTAAAAAGATAATAGAGTTTTCTGGACTAAGTGCATTTAAGCTCCCCTGAAAATAAATATGTTCAGTGTAACAAAATTGTTCTTCAGTTGTGGCTACCACAAGCCAACAGTTTTGTGATGAACGCAAGAGAATATTTGGCCTAAGCTGCACTGGCATTCAGCTGACAAGAAAAAAAAAAGTGTGCATATCGTAATATTGCATACAAGTCATTACTCAACTTACGACCACAACTGAGTCCAAAATTTATGTTGCTAAATGAGACATTTGCTAAGTGAGTTTTGTCTCATTTTATGATTTTTCTCATCACATTTGTTAAGTGAATCATTGCAGTTCTTAAATTAGTAACGTGGTTGTTAAGTGAATTCTGGTTTTCCATTGACATTGCTTGTTAGAAAGTCACAAAATATGACTCCAGGACACTGCAACCATCATAAATGTGAATCAGTTGTTAAGCATCGTATCCAAATGCAACTGTGGTAAAGAATGGTCATAAAATGGGGCAAAACTGACTTAACTATCTCACTTAACAACAGAAATTTTGGGTTTAATTGTGGTCATAAGTCAAAGGCTACCTGTATTCTAAACTGGGTTTCACGCCATCATTTTTTTTGTCCAATCAAATCTATCAGCAAATATGCAATATTACAAAATATTTTGTTATTACACCAAGTATATATGTAGTCTATATTAAAATTCAATTTTATTAGTTTGCTTGTTTTATTGGGCTGCTTCATTAAATGATTTATGGCAGCTTACAAAATACAATACAATATAAAAGTAATATAAAAGTATATTAATCCAATCAATACACAATAAATATCCAAATAAACCAACATTTAAAATATATCTTTCTTTTTCTTTCCAGGAAATACTTAATGATAACAAACCCAGTTTAACTTCCAATCATGAGAGCAGGTTTCAGTTTAGCATATACACGTAATTGTTTTTGCATAATAATATTAATGAATAATAATAATATAAAAATATCACACAATTGTTTTGCAGATTTCCTCAGTTTAAGGAATCTTTTAAAATATAAACAATAAATGTGACAATTTTACAAATTTCATATTTCTATTTGAAATTGATCCAGGAAAAACAGCTAATTGCATAACTGGGTACCTGTCATTCCTATTACACATCAGCTTTTCCTAAGATCCAAGTTATACATGTGCTTTTATTTTTAAGATGCAAACAAGAAACCTTTCTATTTTTTACCACTGTGACATTCAAAAGTCTAATGCCATCAGTTATAAATATACAACTTTGTTTTCATGAGATGAAACTACCCCAAAGTAGAATGAAGCAAAAGGAAAACAAAAACACTGAAAAGAATCCAACTATCAATTGCCATGCTTAATGCACAATAACAGCCAGAAAACAGCCGGTTGCATCCTTTCAGGTGTTGTACCAATTGCATCCCTACCTGGACTTGAACGTCCTGCTCACAGTAACTCATACCCTTGCAACTTCTAGGTTAGACTACTATAACACGCTCTGCATGGGGCTGCCCCTGAAGACCATTTGAAAACTTCAATTGGTGCAGAATGCATCTATGCTGATAGTAAATGGTGCCAGATACATGGCACACATAACCTTACTTCTGTATAAGCTACATTGATTACCAATGTGTTTCTGGGTGCAATTCAAGGTACTGGTGGCTACTTTTAAAGCTCTACATGGCTCGGGACTGGGGTACCTAGGAGATCACCTTTTTCCAAGTGTCTCTAACCATCATCCAATGAGACCAAGCAGAATGGGTATGCTGCATATCCTGTCAGGGTCTGTTGGTAGGGATCAGAAGATTTTCTGCAGTAGCCCCTGCCCTATGGAACATCTTCCCTGCAGAGATTAGAATGGTCCCAAACCTGTTAGCCTTTCATAAGCCTAGAAATCTGGCTATATCCCTGTGCCTAGGGTGCTGAACATGTTAAGGGCCCCGTTTCCTGGCTATATTGCTAACAAGTAGCTTGCTCCTTTGCATATTTAATCTGGATGTTTTTAGTGATTTGTTTTAATATGTTTTTAGTATTTTAACTATTTTTTTTAATTGCAAGCCATCTAGAGTTATTGACTGAAATAGGTAACTATAGGAAAGTAACTAAGTAAGTAAGTAAGTAAGTAAGTAAGTAAGTAAGGAAGGAAGGAAGGAAGGAAGGAAGGAAGCAAGCAAGCAAGCAAGCAAGCAAGCAAGCAAACCCTGGATGAACATCTGACTGACTGTGCAACCAACCATAATAATAAATCATTGTAAAATCACAAACAGTAATGCAATTGAAATGCCAAATGGCGAAAGCATTGGGAACCATCAGGAGGAAGCCTAAATATATCTGGACATTTTACAGTTGGATAATATCAAAGATGGACACTTAAACATGTGATTAGTAAAGAATACAAAGAGTGAGAAAATTTATAAGAACAAAATTGAATGGTGGGAACACCATTAAAGGCATCAATATCTGGGTGATACCAAGGAAGCAATACACTGATGGAATTATTAACTGGATATAAGCTGAACTGGACAGTTTGAAGAGAAAAATAAGAAACCTAATGACTATTCACTATGTATTTCATTTCCATATTGATATTGATAGATTATATCTACCCCACAGAAATAGAGGCAGATGTTTATTTCAAATCAAACAAACTGCAGAAGAAGAAAAGCATGCATTAGCTCAATACGTAAAAGGCAGCCAAGAATATGCATGTGTAGGAAACAAAACACCAATATCAAAATAATGTAATAGAATCAAGAACAGAATGCTGGCAAGAAGAAGCATTACATGCTCTTCTTCTACTTTACTTCCTTTTACCACTTCGGGTGACGAGGGAGATACAAAGTTTTAGTTCTTGTACTTCTCCTCAACATTGTTATTTGTTGCTGCTATACGTATCTTTGATGTTATCTTTCCATCTTCTTCTGGGTTTGTTTGGTGCTCTTTGACAGTCTTCTCTTTTTATGTATGCCTTATATGGTATGAAATTCCCAGACAATCTCTCCAGATGGGCAAACTACTTTATTCGCTGTCTTTGTATGTAGTTTAATATTGGCTCTGTTCCAATTCTTTCCCCTAATTCCTGACTTTATCCCTTCTAGTCATTCCAGCAGCTTTCGTTAGTTATCTCATTTCTATAATAACTAACTTTAGTTTGTGCTTTATTGTAACTGTCCATGTTTGGCACTGATAACATAAGGTGGGGATGAATATGTTTTGTATGATATGCTTCTTTGTATTTATGTTGTAGAAGTGGGGCTAGCTGTCCCAATACTTAGCTTGCCTTACTGCATTGTGTGTTAATCTCTTTGTCCATTTTCCATCTCCAGTAAATGTTCCTAAATATTTGGATTCTGATACTTGTTTCATGCTGTTCCCTCTATTAAGTTTAAGATGTACTTTTCAATTACTATTACTTTTGTTTTTTTCTTTACTAATATTCTTATTATTTGTTTTGCATTCTTGGTTCATGACATGAGATGTTGAAGTTCTTTAGCTGTACTTCTTTTGCCTGATCATCTGCAAAGAGTAGTTTTTTAATATTATTTTTATTCCTGGGCTTTGGTTTTATGCTTATGCTGTCAATGTAGTTGGTAAATAATAGTGGTGATTACAGAATCAATTTCTGCAAAAGACTGAGAGGAATGTGAATAAATATAAAACTTTGTAATGGCTCATAACTGGAACTTCAAAACATAAACTGAAGTTTTGATTTTTATTTATTTTATTCCTTCAATTTCTATAACCTACCAAATCAACCAAGTGAATCTGGGCCACTTATAATTTTAAAATTATAAAAAAATTAAATAAATCAGTAAAAATAAATAAATAAATGAATGAATAAATAAATAAATGCACACACACACACACACACACACACACACACACACACACACACACACACACAATTTTGGCAGCTCAAGAACAAGCTATTCAAAGTAATATAACCTAGGCCAGAATTGGAAAAAACTGTCAAGTGATTCAAAGTGCAGAATGTGTAAAGAAGCAGAAGAAACAGTAGATCATATATTCAACTTGTCTTACAAATTGTATTAAATGATTACAAACAATGACATAACATAGTGAAAATTATTCACTAGAATATCTGTAAAAGTTATCATTTGCCAATAATGAAAAATCAGTAACAGAGTTGAAAAGTAGTTTAAAATGAGAAGATTAAAATATTGCTGATTTCTAAAAAAAAAAACCTAATCAGATTTAACTGTGGTTGAGCAGAAGGTGTGGATAATGTACGTGGCAATATCAGAGGGTAATAGAACAGGAGACAAGAATAGGGTAGAGAAAGTAGAATAGGAGACAAATTAGAGAAGATCACAAAGTATCAAGATTTGAAAACTGAAATTGAAAGATTATGGCATAAACTGAAGATTAACATTATGTTCCCAGTGGTTATTGGCACAATGAGTGCCATTCCAAAACAACAACAACAACAACAACAACAACAACAACAACACCTTGGATGGCCCCTAGACAATTTGCCCATTAATAAAATTTCTATCTGTCAATTATTCAAGCAGCCACATTGCTTGAATCTGACATAAACTATGCCAATCCTTTATGTTATGCTAGAGAGTTTCTTGAGAAAAAGTCAATGTGTATGATGGCTAATACCAGCTAACAATTGACAGCTATAATTTCACATTTTTTTCTGTAAAATGATAATAATATCAGAATAATAGTCTAAACATTTGCATGATTGTGTGATAAACCATAATAATATCCGCTAAAGCTCCTTGTTTCATTAATGAACTGTTCTATAACATAATAACTTTTCTGTTTTCTATTTAGTGGCAAATATCTTCAATAGTTTTACCTTTTTAATTTATGGTTTTATAAATTAAAATCAGAACATAGACTTTTTCATAGATGAGAGGGACAATTTATTAATATGTTATTTATTTTACCACCTTTTTTCAATTTATTTTGTAATATTGATTTTTATAATTTAGAGATCATTTATAACAACAAATATATACATATTGCAATACATAAAAAACAAGAATGTGGGATTTCTTTAAAAGTCTTCTATGTATTCAGATAAAGCTTTGGAATTTTAAGCAAAGGAACTTGTCTTTGCCCTTTGATGATTTATTTGTCTACTTTGTCTTCACATTTGTGTAACCTGAATTGCCTTTAATTTTGCTATCATTATTGTATTCATTTTGAGGAAGCCTACTAACAACAACTAATTAAAGGAAGAGCAGTTTATGGAGTGTAAGGGATAAGGATTAATTTCAAGGGATAAAATTAATTTAAAATAAGTTTGGTACCTCTTGCTCAAATCAGTGCAGCTGATACTGGATGAACACCAGTGTTGTGGTGTAAATACCTATTGTGTATAGCATCACTTTATATAGCAAAAAGCATACAAGTGTCCATTCTCTTGCTTTTCTGTGTCAGTTGCCAACCTTGCAAAACCATATACCTCCAGTTCAGAAAGAATCCTGTCACAATGTGACAATCAGCTAACTACAGTATATAAGTAGTCCTTGACTTACAATCACAACTGAGCCCAAATTTTATGTTGTTAAGTAAGACATTTGTTAAATGAGTTCTGGCCCATTTTATGACCTTTCTTGCTAAGTGAATCATTGCAGTTGTTAAACTAATAACACAGTTGTTAAATGAAACTGGCTTCCCCTTGACTTTGATTGTCAGAAATTTGCAAATGTTGATCACATGACCCGTGACACTGCAACCATTATAAATTCAAATCAGTTGTCAAGTATCTGAATTGTGATTATGTGGTCATGTGAATGCTGCAATGGTTGTAAGAGTGAAAAACAGTCATAAATCATTTTTTTCAGTGTGTTGTAACATTGAAAAGTCATTAAACCAACTGTTGTAAGTCAAGGATTAGCTGTATTAGCTTTGGTATTTCTCTTCTCAATATCACGGATACCTAAGCAAACAGAACTTTGGCTCATGTAATGAATTTACTCCATTTAGGAATTATCCTTGTACCTGAAAGTTTTCTAGAAGATCCCAAAATGTTGTGGCATAGATTTATATGTACAGTTAGTATATGAGATAAACTGTCTCCTTTCCAATGAACAATTGTTCAATTTTTTGTTTTCTTTTACCCCATATTTAGGAATATTATTCAAATTAGGTCAGTAAGTAATTTAGAACAGTGGCCCCCAATCATTTAGGCACCAGGGACTGATTCTGTGGAGAGATGTTTTTCTGTGAACTGGAGGAGGCATGGTTTCGCATGCTGCTTGCATCCCATGGATGGGGCTCTGGTTGTTTGCAAGGCCCAGTTTCTGACATGTCGCAGTCTGGTGCTGTTCCACACCCTGTGGTTTTGGGACCCAATTTAGAAGTTTTTTGAATTATGGTTTGGACCCAAATATTCCTTCTTAAGGTGAAAATGTCTGCTAATATGTAGGTTACTTCTGAAACAAGTGTCCCCCAAACTAGATCTTATTTGTTTGCACAGGTTTTCTCAAGCCAATTCTATTAATTTTACCCTAGAGCTTTATTTTGCTTAGATAATATCACATGAACATTTCTGGATCACATAACAATAAAAAAATTCTCCAATTATAATATACATGTTGCAACATCCTTGGCACTAATGTATATTTTTTATTAGAGTGAGGGAGTTTACAGAATAGCAGTAATTCCTATTTTCATCAACTAACACTTCTTTGGATCCACAAAATAGCAATAGAACATAGACTTATATACAGCTTCACAGTGCTTTACAACCCTCTCTAAGCAGTTTACAGAGTCAGCATATTGCCCCCCAAACAATTTGGGTCCTTATTTTACCCACCTCAGAAGGATGGAAGGCTGAGTCAACTTCGAGCTGGTGAGATTTGAACTGCCAAATTGAAGACAGCCAGTGGTCAGCAGAAGTAGCTTGCAGTACTGCACTCTAGTCACTGCATCACCATGGCAGAACCATTAAATATTATTAAACTATCAAGCATTCAATGAATTCATTACAGCCACTTATTATCAACTTCCCATCTCCCATGACATTGCTCCATTTTCCATATGCATGTGTTATTATTTTTTTGAAAGATTTATCAATGAAGCATTCCAAAGACGAATGTTGCCTTATATATATAAAATACTCAACCCCAGTCAATGCTTCCTTCATTAAGCCCATGGCCTTTTCCTTTGATATTTTTTGTGTTATGCAGCTTCTTTATAAAGTATCAACTGCTATCTCAGCCTCTTCCTTATTTGCTTACTTCTGTCTTTCCATGTTTGTTGCAATTAATGATTGTGGTAGAGAAAGATAATTTTTTCAATGACTTTTCTGTGGCCATTTTTGAAGCATTTTTTTTGTTTGTTCTTTCCCATCCTGATAGAATGTAAATCATATTAAGCAAGGCTTAAGCAGCTATGACCTAAATTAAGAGTGTTTTCCCACAAAATGATTACTATTGATTCACTTTTGGTTGCATCAACAAAACCTGATAGTTCTGGCAAAATATAGTTTATGTTACTTATGGCCAAATCTTCTGAAAATCGCTTTGTGATTTTCTCACATTGTAAAATGTAAAATGTAGAATACTGCCTCTTCTCCCTTACAATAAAGGAACAGAGTATTACCAGTCCATTCCAGGCACATGGTTAATACTGTATCACGTTAAGCATAAAAGAAATGGTCTCACCTAAGTAATATTTTAACTAAACCATGTGAAACATGTCTTCACCATTTGAAACATATAAGCGTCCAAAATAATTATGGCATGTTTGTTGTATAATTATCTGAGTATATAATTAATAATTAGCTTATTTACTTCAGTGATTTGCTTGCTACTACAATATATTGAAATAAAGTCAAATAAAACATTTTGAAATCATACAGTTTAGGAAATTTGACTGAAGAAGTGAAGAAATAGAAATTATGACCAAGGGTTCAAGGAACAACAAGGAAACTCCTTTTGTTGTAACAAAGCAACCTTTATATGCAACCCAGTTTTATTAGTGTACTGTAAATTCAGATTGGGTTCTTTCTATTAGTAGTCCTTTCAAACAAGGCAAAGAGGATCTCCATAAGCAGTGAGGCTTTTTGTGCCCTTGTTTCTACCAACAGATGCCTGCTGTTAAGGGCAAGTCTCTCCTCCTGTTCACTTGCTACCTAGCACCCTCTGTGCTTTTTTCTCCCATCCTTACAATTTTCTAATATATAACGAAAGACAGAAGGAATGAGTGGAATGTACCATGTCCTTATCAAGCAAAAATTGTATGATGATGTTAGAGTAAGATGTTTTTTTCTAAAGTATAGTTATAAGTAATGGAGAACATCGATCCAAATAGCATTTTGTTTTATCTAACTATAAATAAAACAGCATTTTAATGCACTATTTTTGAAGATAACAAAAAGAATATTAATAATTTGAACTCTGAGTTTTTAATAGCATCTCAGATTTTTATAGGCAAGAATTTTAAATGCCTTCTAAAATAAAACTCATTCAAAACATTTGTATACATTTTTGACATTTTATATGAAATATAGGATTCTGTTTTTTACCTGTTGTCCCATGAACCCCAGAAAGTTCTAAA